>NC_090401.1:10123265-10423265 GCF_036365525.1 Heterodontus francisci
AGTATTGCAGCCGGGATGTTGTTGCAGCCCATAGCCTTTGCTGTATTCAGTGACTTTAGCCATTTCTTGAAAAGGGAGTGAATCGAATTGGCTGAAGACTGGCCACTGTGAAGCTGAGGACCTCAGGAGGATCCACTCGGCACTTCTGACTGAAAATCATGACAAGCAATTTGGCCTTGCTGTTTAGCATTGATGTGCTCGGCTCCATCATCATTGAGAGTGAGGATGAGGATGTTCATGGAGCTTCCCCCTCCTGTTAGTTGTTTCATTGTCAAGCATCATTTATGACTGGGTATGGCAGGGCTGTAGAGCTTTAATCTGATCCATTGGTTGTGGGATTGCTTAGCTCTGTCTATAGCACGCTGCTGCCGCTGTTTAGCATACATGTAGCCCTGTGGTGTAACTTCACCAGGTTGGCATCTCATTTTTAGGTATGCCTGGTGCTGCTCCTGGCATGCCCTCCTACACTCCTCATTGAACCAGTGTTGATCCAGTGGCTTGGTGGTAATGGTAGGGATATGCCGGGCCATGAGGTTACAGATTGTGGTAGAATACAATTCTGCTGCTGCGGATGGCCCACAGAGCCTCGTGGATGTCTACTTTTAAGTTGCTAGAGCTGTTCTGAATCTATCCCATTTAGCACAATGGTAGTGCCATACAACGCGATGGGACTATGCTGTGGTCATTCCTTCCCATACTGTCATGAGCAGATTCTTCGGCAACAGGTAGTTTGTTAAGGACCAGGTCAAGTAGATTTTTTCCCTGCTTTCGGTTCTCTCGCTGCTTGCTGCAGGCCCATTCTGGCAGTTATGTCCTTCAGGACTCAGCGAGCCTGGTCAGGAGTGGGGCTACTGAACCACTCCTGCTGACTAACATTGAGGTCCTCCACCCAGAGTACATTCTGTGCACTTGCTACCCTCAGTGTCTCCTCCAAATGGTGTTCAACATGGAGGAGCACTGATTCATCAGCTGAAGCTGGGGGTGGGTGCGGTGGCCGTAGGTGGTAATCAGCAGGAAGTTTCCTTGTCCATGTTTGACCTGATCCCATGAAACTTCAAAGGGTCCAGAATCAATGTTGAGGACTTCCAAGGCCACTCCCTCCAAAATGGAAACCACTGTGCCACCACCTCTGCTAGGTCTGTCCTGCTGGTGAGACAGGACATACCAAGGAATCTGGAACATTGGCTGTAAGGTAAGATTTGCTGAGTATGACTATGTCAGGCTGTTACTTAGTCTGGTGACTAGTCTGTGGGACAACTCTCCCAATTTTGGCACAAGTTCCCAGATGTTAGTGAGAAGGACTTTGCAGGGTTGACTGGACAGGGTGTTCCGTTATCATTTATGAGGCCGAGGTGGAAGCCAGTTGGTCCATCCAGTTTTACCCTTATTTGACTTTTCTGTAGCAGTTTGATACAATTGAGTGGCTTGCTAGACCATTTCAAAGGGAAGTTAAGAATCAACCACATTGCTGTGGGTCTGGAGTCACACATAGGCCAGACCGAGTAAGGGCAGTAGAATTCCTTCCCTTAGTTAGTTTTCATGGTTCTATTGCTGAGACTAGGGCCGGAATTTTACGCAACCCCAAAGAGCGGGATGGTGGTGGTGGGGGGTGCAGAGGGGTTGGGGTGGTGTAAAATGGAGTGGGAGGCTCCTTCCTGACTGGCTCCTGCCTCCACCACCATTTTAAGCAGGGCGTGGCGGCGTAAAATGCCCCACCCGCCACTGGCCTATCAAGACCCTTAAGTGGCCAGTTAACGGACACTTAAGGGCCACCGCCCGCCGTGGCGGGATTTTACCAGTGACAAGCGGGCACTTCAGGCCTGAGAAAAGCCACCTGTTAAAAGGAGGCAGCTTTCTGACGGCCTGGGCGGGGGCCCTCCCAATAGAGGGCTGCCCCTGATGCCCCAGCTACCCCCACACCCAACATGGCCCCTGCCCCCCCCAATCGACCACCCTTGCCTTGCCGGGGCCCGACCGATCACCCCTGGCTCCTTCCCCACCTACAGGTATAGGACATCCCTCTTCCTCTGAATCTCCTCTCCTAGGACCTCCAGTGCTGTTTGCAAGACTCTGTCCACCTTCTGTCTTGGTCCTTGAGCCATCATGAAAACTGTTGTTGTGTGCCAGCCAGTGCAGTCCACACCTTCAATGGAAGTGGGTGCATGTTGGCTACATATACAGCTGCACGAGAATTGCTTCTTGTCAGTGCTTGAGTGCTAAACCTGCAGATTTTAGTGCTTCCAGGCAAGGTTATATCACAGCAATTAGCAATTCGCCCCAAAGTTGTATGCTAAAAGCAAGTTTTTAAACAGCCGTGTCTTAGAAGCACAACATCCACTTAGTACCTCTTTTCACTAAAATAACCCCCAAGGGCTCCCTGATGGCTCAGTTGACAAATGCCTTGCTTGGTGTAGAACTGACAGGGAAAGAAAATGCTGACCCTTCGTCTATGCTGAGTAAGGTGATCGCACCAAGACAGGTAACTGACTTGCTACGTTTGACCTTTTAGTGCTTTTGGGAGAAAAATTCAGGCAATGTTCCTGATCACTATCTGGTGACATCTGGTGGAAAGAGTCTGAAAGTTGGGAGCTTAAGGGTGGTCTTGACTGCAAAGCTCTTGTTCCAAGAATTGGGCACTCATTGAGTGCAGTAGTGCCTGTCACTCTCATAGGTAGCCTGAGCGCCTTATGTTCAAAAGCGTGCCTGCACTGCTCAACATTCTTGGAGTGTAACAGCTGGGAGCTGAACTGGATATTATGTCTTTTTGCACGTGTCAGGACATACACCTCTCTAACTTTTCCAAAGTCAGGTTGAAAACACTGGTGAGATGAGGCAGTTAAGTAACTTTAGCTGCTTTATTCATTGACAGCAAGTCAGAAGGTCTGACCATCATTTTCCAGTCCTCACTGGATACAGGTGTGGTGCCGGAGGATTGGAGAATTGCTAACATTGTACCACTGTTTAAAAAGGGAGAGAAGGATAGACTGAATAATTACAGGCCAGTCAGTCTAACCTCAGTAGTGGGAAAATTATTGGAATCTATTCTGAGAGACAGGATAAACTGTCACTTAGAAAGGCACAGATTAATCAAGGATAGTCGGCATGGATTTGTTAAGGGAAGATCTTGTTTGACCAACTTGATCAAATTTTTTGAAGAAGTAACAAGGAAGATAGATGAGGGTAGTGCAGTTGATGTGGTCTACATGGATTTTAGCAAGGCTTTTGACAAGGTCCCACATGGCAGACTGGTTAAAAAATAAAATCTCATGGGATCCAGGGAAATGTAGCAAGGTGAATACAAAATTGGCAGGAAACAAAGGGTAATTGTTGACGGCTGTTTTAGTAACTGGAGGGCTGTTTACAGTGGCGTTTCGCAGGGCTCAGTACTGGGCCCCCTGCTTTTTGTTGTGTATATTAATGATTTGGACGTAAATGTAGGGGGCACGATCAAGAAGTTTCCGATTATAAGGCAAATAAACCAGCACAAACAGATTTTCTTCGGTTTAAAGAAGAAAGGTGAAATGTTATTACTTAAACTCAAATTCGGTTGAGGCCTATGGATGCACGACGCGCCCCATGCTAGCATGCATACGCAATACACACGTGCAAATAGAGACGGAAATGATCAGAAGAAAAATTAAAGTGGAAAGGTTTGAGGCAATATCTGAAGAGTTGTTGTTACAGTTCTTCAAGCTCACTGCAGAGTCCTTCTGTAGGTAGGTCTTGCTTTTCGTTGGGACCCAGTATTCTTCTTAAATCTTGATCACTGTAGGAGACTTTTCTCTCTTGGGGTTTATGTGTCTCCAGTGGGTTTTGGAGTTCCATGAGAAAGAGATGTGAGCAGATAGGCAGACAGGATGTCTTCAGTCCAGGAGCATTCTACTTTCTGCCAGTTCAAACACTGTCGCTCCAATTTAAAACTCTCAGTTCAAACTCTGCAACAGCCAGTTAGCCATGTGACTAACTGTCTGACCACGTCTGTTTGTGGATTGAATCGGAGCAGGGAGTGGCTCCTTTGTCTACAAGCCTGTCTGTTAATATGCAAAAATGTCTTTCCAGCCAGGGGCCTGGCCACCCCTTGTATCAGGCATTCTCTTCTTTCCAGCAACAATTTGAAATTTAATGTCCTTGTGGTGAAATTAATATGCCTCATTCTTGGCAGATGGGGGCCTGCATGACAGGAATAAAGAATAAACCACATACCCTGTCTCTTTTATGGGCTGGTTGACTTGTTTTTGGCATTAGGTTTCTTTCTAGGTTATCTCCATCTGCAAAAACTGACCTCCTGCATTTTTAGATTCGAAGCTCCAGGCCTGCAGCTTGCAGTCCTTTAATGTAACACTTGATTGCCTAGTGTGTCCCTATGCCCCTTGGTCTCTTTACTCTGTGAAGGGCTGAGACATTAAGGGAGGTGGTGGCATAGTGGTAATGTCACTGTACTAGTAATCCAGAGTCCAGGCTAATGCTCTGGGGACATGGGTTGGAATCCCACCACAGCAGATGGTGAAATTTGAATTCAATTAATAAATCTGGAATTAGTCTAATGGTGACTGTGAAATCATTGTCAATTGTAAAAATCCATCTGGTTCACTAATGTCCTTTAAGGAAGGAAATCTGCCACCCTTACTTGGTCTGGCCTACATGTGACTCCAGACCCACAGCAATGTGGTTGAGTCTTAAATGCCATCAGAAATAGCCTCGCCATTCAGTTCAAGTGCAATTAGGGATGGGCAATAAATTCTACAGTGAGCTCGAAGAACTGTAACAAAAAATCTTCAGATATTGCATCAAACTTTTCCACTTTATTTTTCTTCTGCTCTTTTCTGTCCCTATTTGCATGTGTATCGCATATGCATGCTAGCGTGTCGTGTATCCGTAGGCGTCAACCGAATTAGAGTTTAAGTTTAATCAATTTCAACTGTTCTTCTTTAAACCTAAGAAAACCTGTTTGTGCTGGTTTCTTTGCCTTAAAATTAGAAAGTGGTGAACAAGGATTCACCAAGGGGGAGCTAAAAACACAATGTGATTAAAAATAAAACCCTGTTATGGTAAGACCAGGTGAAGGCTGAGAGGGAACCCTGGACCTCTTTCTCACCTGTTTGTAACAAAGTTTATCACTCTCCTCCTCACAGTTCACAATACTTCCAAATTTTGTGTCATCTGCAAATTTTGAAATTGTGGCCTGCACACTTAAGTCACAGTCATTGGGCTGAATTTTGCTTTGAACTCGGCGGCCTTCCAACACGGAAGTGCCGCCGAACAGCCCCGCGATATTACGAGCGGGGGCTCATTTAAATAGAGAGGGCAGAGCGGCCACCCCCGATGACATAGAAGGGGCGGCCGCCGCATCTCCAGCAACAGCTTCCGGCGCCACCGCGCAGGCACCGGTACCATTTTTAAAGGGCTTCAAGCTCTTCATTTACATTTCAATGATTAAAGTGGCAGGTTTTGAAAAAGTTTTAATAAAATGTTATGCACACCCCAAATCCCCTCTCCCACCCCCTCAGTGAATAATGTGAGTAATATTTGTCCAACCCGCCCCAAAAACATTAAAGTTGCCATAACAACCTTTCCCCCCGAACTTTATTTCCTTTAACCGTCAATCCCTTCCCACCATCCCCTCACCCAATTGCGTTCGTTTTTGCCACTCCCCCTTGCCCTGAAAATTTTATTCCTCCCCCTCCTCCCCACCAGGTTCTCGCCTCGGAACTCCATAGAGTTCCGAAGGTGTGTGAGCTACATTTGGCGGCTGTAAAATTGCTGTGGGATGGCCGTCGCCCGCAGGTAAGTTTATTTGCACGTCATTTAGGTTCATTTTAATATGCAGATGAAGTGCCCGCCACCAGGTGGTGGGGGGTGCTGCTCCAAGGCTCCCGCCGCCGGTAATATGATGCGGGCCCTTCTTGACGTCATGAGTCAGGGCGGGCCTCTCCCCGCAAAATTTTACCGGCCCTCCTGCCACGACCTGCGATGACGAGGTGCTGGTAAAATTCAGCCCATTAACATAGGTCAAGAAAAGCAGTGGGCCTAATCCTCCCCTCCAGTCAGAGAAACAACCGTTCACCACTGCCCTCTGTTTCCTGTCACTCAGCCAACTTCCTATCCATGTTGTTACTGTCCTTTTATTCCATGAACTTTGACTTTGCTGACAAGCCTGTCACGTGGCACTCCATCAAATACCTTTTGGAAGTCCACGTACACCACATCAACTGCATTACCCTCATCAACCCTCTCTGATACTTCATCAAAAAACTCAATCAAGTTAGTTAAATACAACTTACCTTTAACAAATCCATGCTAGCCTTCCTTAATTAATCCACATTTGCCCAAGTAATTGTTTATTTTATCCCAGATTATTGTTTCTAAAAGCTTTCCCAATAATGAGGTTAAACTGAAATAAAAACAAGAAATGCTGGAACTACTCAGCAGGGCTGGCAGCATCTGTGAAATGACAAGCAGAGTTAACGTTTCGGGTCAATGACCCTTCATCGGAACTGACCCGAAACGTTAACTCTGCTTCTCTTTTCACAGATGCTGCCAGACCTGCTGAGTGGTTCCAGCATTTCTTGTTTTTATTTCAGATTTCCAGCATCCGCAGTATTTTGCTTTTATAATGAGGTTAAACTGACTGGCCTATAGTTTCTGGGCTTATCCTGACAACATTTTTTGAGCAAGGGTGTAACATTTACAGTTCTCCAGTCCTCTGGCACCACCCCTGTATCTAAGGAAGATTGGAAGATTATGGCCAGTGCTGCCTAGATTTCCACCCTTGCTTCCCTTAGCATCCTTGGATGCATCCCATCCGGTCCTGCTGACTTATTAATTTTAAGTACACCTAACCTTTCTAATACATCTTCTTTATTTATTTTTAGCCCCTCCAGTATCTCAGCTACCTCTTCTTTACTATGACTTTGGCAGCATCTTTTGCCTTGGTAAAGACAGATGCAAAGTCCTCACTTGGTACCTCAGTCATGCCCCCTGCCTCCATGTGCAAATCCCCTTTTCGGTCCCTAATCATCCCTACCTCTCCTTTTACTATTAATATGCCTTTAGAAGACTTTTGGATTCCCTTTTAAATAGCGGCCAATCTCTTTCCTACTCATTACTTTTTTCACTTTCCCTCTGAATTTTCTACATTCAGCCTGGATCTCACTTGCATTGATCAACTTGACATCTGTCATATACACTCTTTTTCTGCTTCCTCTTACTCTCAGTCTCTTTTGTCATCCAGGGAGCTCTGGCTTTGTTTATTTGATCTTTTCCCCTCGTGAGAATGTACCTCGACTGTATTCGAACTATCTCCTTTTTAAAGGCAGCCCATTGTTCTGTTGCGGTTTCCCCGGCCAATCTTTGATTCCAATTTACCTGGGCCAGATCTGTTCTCATCCCACTGAAATTGGCCCTTCCCCAATTAATTATTTTTTACTCTAGATTGCTCCTTGTCCTTTTCCACAGCCAACCTAAACCTTATGATACTATAATTACTATTCCCTAAATGTTCCCCTACTGACACTTGATCCACTTGACACTTGGTACTAAGTGACACATTTTGGTAGGTAGAATGGAGAGAGATGATATGAATTAAATGGTACAATTTTAAATTGAGTACAGTAACAGAAAGACCTGAGAATGTGCATACACAAATCTTTCAGAGATGGCAGGACAAGTTGAGAAGGCTGTCAAGGAAGCATATGAGATCCTGGGCTTTGTTCATCGAGGCACAGAGTATAAAAACAAGGAAGTTATGCTAAACCTTTATAAAACACTGGTTCAGCCTCAGCTCAATTCTGGGCACCACAGTTTAGGAGGGATGTTAAGACCTTGGAGAGGGCGCAGAAGAGATTTACCAGTATGGTACCAGGAATGAGGGACTTCAGTTATGTGGTGAGATTGGAGAAGCTGGAATTGTTTTCCTTAGAACAGAGAAGGTTAAGGGTGTTCAAAGTCATGAATGGCTTTGATAGAGTAAATAAGGAGAAACTATTTTCATTGTCAGAAGGGGTGGTAACCAGAGGACACAGATTTAAGGTGATTGGCAAAAGAACCAGAGGCGACATGAAAAACAAATTATATAGCGAGTTGCTGTGAACTGGAATTTACTGTGTGAAAAGATGTTGGAAACAGATTCAATAGTAATTTTCAAGAGAGAATTGGATAGATACTTGAAGGGGAAATTTTTTTTACAGGGCTATGGGGAAAGAGCAAAGGAGTGGGATTAATTGCATAAGCCGACCAAAGAGTAGCATACACCCAATGTGCTGAATGACTTCTTTCTATGCTATATGATTCTATGATTCTATGAACTGCATGCTTTAAGTGCCAATTGATGCTCTCTGTATCTGCCCCAACAACATATCTTCATCCCCCATCCTTTAAAACTGCTGCGCCAGGTCCATTTCCGACAACAGCAGTGTAGCTTATCTGAGGAAAATAGCTAATTTTGTGCCAATTGTTGATGAATTATGAGGATTCATTTGTCCTGGGTTCATGCCCACCAGGAACTGGGTTCAAATTGTTCATGTTACTTTAGGTCATTACAGAAGTAGAGGAAACTTTCATTCCATTAGAGTCGGCTGAATCCAACCTCAAGTCCCAGAGGTGAAGGGGAAGCTTGATAACCCACTCTACCGCATGCCCCCTGTGAGATCTTTGATATATTTGACTACAATTTGGAAGATGTTCACACTATGTTATTTACACAAAACATTAGGTTCAGGGAGTGCGTTATAACAAGGCTGAAGAGGAATAGTTAAACAGTGTAAACTACACAGAGACTGCAACATCAACAAATTCATCAAAATACCAGTGAGCCCAGAAAGACTGCGCCGACCTAAACACATTCACACTCTGTTCTCTAAAACTCATAAAGGAAGTGATGGAAGGAACCAAAATAACTCCAACTGATAGATTTCTCAAAAGCAACCAGCTGCCGAATGGCATTTTGACAGGGTTTTGGCTTCTGGATTGGCCAAATATTGTTTGCTAAGACTCCTGTGAAGCACCTTGGGATGTTTTACTACGTTCAAGCTGCTATATAAAAAGTTAATATTTTTTGTGCAGTGTATTACAATATTATTTGTCATAAATCTCAGCAACAAACTTTGAAGGGCTTAATTGTCTGAATTCTCTGTCACACGCACGTGAAGTGCAGCAATTGAAAATACAAGAACTCAAACTGAAGAGTTATAAAAATGGACTTTTCTTTTAAAAAGTGGACAATGTGCAGGAAAAAATGGCCGCTAAAGGTCAAACCTGATGGGGAGACGGTGGTATAGTGGTAATGTCACTGGACTAGTAATCCAGAGGCCCAGGCTACTGCCTTAGGGACACGAGTTCAAATTCCACCACAGCAGCTGGTGGAATATAAATTCAATTGATTAATAAAAAAATTTGGAATGAAAGCTGGTCTCAGTAACGGTGCCATGAAACTATCATCGATTGTCACAAAAATCCATCTGGTTCACTCATGTCCTTTAGGGAAGGAAATCTGCCATTCTTACCTGGTCTGGCCTACATGTGACTCAGACCCACAGCAATGGAGTTGACTCTTAAATGCCCTCTAAAATGGCCTAGCAAGCCACTCAGTTATCAAATTAGGGAGGGATAACAAATGCTGGCCTTGCAGTGACACCCACATCCTTTGAAAGAATATTTAAAAAATAATCAAAGCAAAATACTGCGGATGCTGGAAATCTGAAATAAAAACAAGAAATTCTGGAAATACTCAGCAGGTCTGGCAGCATCTGTGGAGAGAGAAGCAGAGTTAACTTCAGAACTCTGAAAGAAGGGTCACTGACCTGAAACGTTAACTCTGCTTCTCTCTCCACAGATGCTGCCAGACCTGCTGAGTATTTCCAGCATTTCTTGTTTTTATTTATTATTTAAAAAATCAAACTGCCTGTCAAAAACAAAAGGATGCATTCAAAGCTAAGTGGTGTCAATTACACCCATCCTGAACCCATCAAGAGGCATTTTTGAATTGAATGGGTTTTTCTGAAACAAAAAAGGTGTGAAATTAGAGTTTATGATGGATAAACTTCAGCCTTTCTTGTTTAAAATATAAGAAAACCTGTCTGAATTGATTTCTTTGCCTTACCATTGGAAAGCAATGAAAAAGGATTCATTAAGGGGGTGCTAAAATATTGTGTATCTAAAAATTAAACCCTGTTACGGTCAAACCAGGCAAAGTCTGAGAGGGAACCCCTAGACCAATCTTACCTGGTCATAGTCTTTTTCCTGTTCTGACAATATCTTCCCTCCCTCCCCCATCCCACTCCTCACTCCCCTCTGCTTCCTTCTCTCCCAGAGGTGTCAACATCTGTTGGGTTACAGCTGTGCAGCACTCACTCTCCACTGTCTCATCCAATTTATGTGACAATTCAAATGAATACAATTTTATCCCATTCCTGTCATCATCATGATTGTCAATATATCTCGCAATTACGCATAAGAAATATAACACCCCTCTTGTATATATTATAGCACACTTAGAAAGTATAAAGAAATGGGCCACTCAAAGAAGAATATCACAATAGGAGCTTCTGAACCCATTTGCAGCCTTTGTAAAGCGAATAGAGCAAGAGAAGATGAAGTAACAGATGAAGTAATTGCTGATTGCGAATCACCCTGGCATGCCTGCTTTCATGCAATACCAGTGAAAGCAGGACATACGCGAAGTGAGTGCTTCTGAGCAGGCATCCAACATCATAGTTAGTCAGACAGTCACATAATTTAGTGGTGCTGCAAAGTCTGCTGAACCAGCTTCTTACAGCAACAGGAGCCTCCACCAGCCAACATGAGGTATGTTTACCTGTGTCAGCACAGTGAGTGTATGAGCAACATCAGTTGGGCACAGTGGACCTCTTGTTCTAGCCTGGCCTTCCAGACTTCCCTCCATAGATAATGAGGTGTAGCATTTGGATAAATGGTTTCCAATTGGGAAACCCATTGATGCTGAGTCAAAAAAAACAACTAGCACGAAGAGTCATGAGAACCTAAGGGCAGCAGAAGAAAAACAAGAACAAAATCCATAAACAATTCAGAAAATATTACTGAAGAGCAGGAATGAACTCCAGCCTGACTTCTTACTGCAGGGCAATTCTCGATGCCTGGTTTCCCTGATGTGGTTTACATAGGACGTCCTGCATGTTCACACATTAGGAAATTGAATGCAGGAAAGGCCACACCCACCTCTATATTTCAATGAAATCCCTGCAAGAAACTGCTATGGGGTCCAAATGGGTGGAGACACGTTACGATTTTCTTTACTGAAACTTACACTCCACTACATCTTTGAGTTCCCATCAGTCCATATGTTTAGTTTAGAGATACAGCACTGAAACAGGCCCTTCGGCCCACCGAGTCTGTGCCGACCATCAACCACCCATTTATACTAATCCTACCCTAATTCCATATTCCTACCACATCCCCACCTGTCCCTATATTTCCCTACCACCTACCTATACTAGGGGCAATTTATAATGGCCAATTTACCTATCACCCTGCAAGTCTTTGGCATGTGGGAGGAAACCGGAGCACCCGGAGGAAACCCACGCAGACACAGGGAGAACTTGCAAACTCCACACAGGCAGTACCCAGAATTGAACCCGGGTTGCTGGAGCTGTGAGGCTGCGGTGCTAACCACTGTGCCACTGTACTACTGGGGTATAACACTCCTATGTATTGTATAATAATCAATTAACAGTTACAACACTACTGAACATAATATAACACATCGAGTTTTACAGATATGATATTTTATTTAATAAAACTCAGAGTTTTGCGGATATAACAAACCATGTTCTCCAGATATAACCCTCCTATATACTATACAGCATAGAGCATAGAGCAGTGTCACCCATATGCCACTTTTCTACATATTATATAACAGTTCATGTATTATAGATATTACATTCCTGTATGTACTAAATATTGCACCATTTGTTTACAAGTTCTGTAGATTTTCAATTGATCCAAATATCTGGATAAATTCTAACTATCAAGTTATAAAGCATTTTAAAAAGTATTCATAATATCCACGAGTAATGTATGTCGAGGGGAGAAGGTTGACGATCCTGAGCATGTGGCAGGTGCTGGCAGGAGACCATCAGCTATATTTCTACTGAGGCTACCAAATTACCTGGACTGCTGATTGGTACAATTCAGAGTGCAAAATAGCATCGTGCACTGTTTAACTGCACAACTGTTGGGATTAACACTGCGCTGTCTGATATTTGTGACAAGCATGTCAATGCATTCATACCTGTCTGTCAGTTCTATTGATCTGAGGCAGTGACCCAAAACCTGCTTAACACCTGGATTCAGCCAGTAAATAAAACCTTTTCCCAAACAATGTTGTTACTCCTGTCACATAGTGAATTTCAATCACTGTATTTTGTTAAAAAGCTTAACAACAACAACAACTTATATTTATGAGGCATCTTTAACATAGTAAAATGTCCCAAGGTGCATCACAGCTGCATTAAAACAAAGTATGGCACTGACCCACAGAGGAGATATTAGGTCAGATAATCAAAAAAAGCTTGGTCAAAGAAATGGGTTTTAAGGAGTGTCTTAAAGGAGGTAAATTAGATGGAGAGGCAGAGGGGTGTTGGGAGGGAACTCCAGAGCTTGGAGCCTAGGCAATTGAAGGCATGGCCATCAATGGTGGAGCAATTAAAATCAGGAATGCACAAGAGGCCAGAATTAGAGGAGTGCAGATATCTTGGAGTGTTGTGGGGCTGGAGGAGATGACAAAAATAGGAAGGAGCAAGGACATGGAGGGATTTGAAAACAAGGCTGAGGATTTTAAAATCTTAACGTTGCTTGACCGGCAGCCAATGTAGGTCAGCGAGCACAGGAGTGATAGGGGAATGGAACTCGGTGCAGGTTAAGACACAGGGAGTAGAGATTTGGATTTTTAAATTAAGAAATGGAAATGGTTCTTTAAACAACTTTGTATTCCGTTGTTTTTAGGGGCTAATTCATTGGGAATGCTTGGTTATGATTGGTTCACTCAATTTAAAACACAGTTCAAAGTTCCCACCATTAGAAGAAATTTCCCACCAGGAATATTAGTGGAATGGGCTGCGAGATTCCCTTTTTCTATTATCAATTTGTTTGAGCTGTGAGCCACACTAATCAGCTGGATCTTAGAATAGAAAAGCAACCTTTCAAATGTGCTAACAATGAGTTTTTCTCTTTCAATGGCGCTTAACACAGCTGGAGTGCAGTGAGGCTAAAACAAGGAAAGGACATAATTACATTTGAAACTAGTCAAAAATCAAAATTAGGTTGATAACAACTATTTTTTAAACTGCAAGTGAAAGTGCTGTATTCTGAAAAATGCATGACTAATTTGCCAAGAATAGTTTTTGCTTAGCTCAGGCCTCTGGGTGACTGGAAGGTGCTGTGCTTCATACTTTGCTGCATCGGCATATGTCGGGTGTGAAAGTCTGTGTCAATTCTGAAGGGTGACGCAGTGAGAGGTACTCAAAATAAGGCCATAAAAATACCTGCACCCACTTCCGCCTCACCTACGGAGCCTTTGGCAGACTCGCTCTGAGCCTAGGCCACCATTGAGTCTCACTCACTGTTCACAGCAAAGAACAAAGAACAAAGAACAGTACAGCACAGGAACAGGCCATTCGGCCCTCCAAGCCTACACCGATTTTGATGCCTGCCTAAACTAAAACCTTCTGCACTTCCGGGGTCCGTATCCCTCTATTCCCATCCTATTCATGTCTTTGTCAAGATGCCTCTTAAACGTCTCTATGGTACCTGCTTCCACCACCTCCCCCGGCAACAAGTTCCAGGCACTCACCACCCTCTGTGTAAAGAACTTGCCTCGCACATCTCCTCTAAACTTTGCCCCTCTCACCTTAAACCTATGTCCCCTAGTAACTGACTCTTCCACCCTGGCAAAAAGCTTCTGACTATCCTCTCTGTCCATGCCGCTTATAACTTTGTAAACCTCTATCATGTCGCCCCTCCACCTCCGTCGTTCCAGTGAAAACAATCCGAGTATATCCAACCTCTCCTCATAGCTAATGCCCTCCAGACCAGGCAACATCCTGGTAAACCTCTTCTGTACCCTCTCCAAAGCCTCCACGTCCTTCTGGTAGTGTGGCGACCAGAATTGCATGCAATATTCTAAGTGTGGCCTAACTAAGTTTCCGTACAGCTGCAACATGACTTGCCAATTTTTATACTCTATGCCCCTACCGATGAAGGCAAGCATGCCGTATGCCTTCTTGACTACCTTATCCACCTGCGTTGCCACTTTCAGTGACCTGTGGACCTGTACGCTCAGATCTCTCTGTCAATACTCCTAAGGATTCTGCCATTTACTGTATACCTCCCACCTGCATTAGACCTTCCAAAATGCATTACCTCACATTTGTCCGAATTAAACTCCATCTGCCATTTCTCCGCCCAAGCAAAAGAAGGCTAACAAGAGGCAAGCATATTTCAGTATTTCAGCATCAATATGAAACATAAGGGTTTTATTAGTGTCTACAGTTATAAGAGATGTAAAGTTAGAATTACAGTTGGTGATATTAGCAGATGGCACTTCCATGTGGTCTTCTGTTTCTGCTAATTTAACTATTCTTTTTAAAAGACCACGGATTAACACCTCTTATAAAATAGAAGGCAGAAGACAGAGTAATGCCATACAAATACATTAAATATTCATCTACTAATATCATAACAGTCATTTGTAGCCTGTGGGTCTTTTCCTGTTGCTGTGGGGAAGCATGTTACACACCTTAAAACCTACCTCTTTGACCAAGCTTTTGGTTATCTGACTTAATATCTCCTTTTGTGGCTCAGTGTCATATTTTGTGTTATATAGTTCCTGTGAAGTGCCTTGAAACATTTTATTATGTTAAAAGGTGCTATATATATATATATATATATATATATATATATATATATATAGTAGGAGCTATATATAAAGGTGAGCCGCATGGAAGGTGGCAGGATCCCCAAGGACACGTTGTACAGCGAGCTCGTTGCTGGTATCAGACCCACCGGCCGTCCATGTCTCCGCTTTAAAGACGTCTGCGAATGCGACATGAAGTCCTGTGACATTGATCGCAAGTCGTGGGAGTCAGTTACCAGAGATCGCCAGAGCTGGCGGGCAGCCATAAAGGCGGGGCTAAAGTGTGGCGAGTCGAAGAGATTTAGCAGTTGGCAGGAAAAAAGACAGAAGCGCAAGGAGAGAGCCAACTGTGTAACAGCCCCGACAACCAATTTTATCTGCAGCACCTGTGGAAGAGTCTGTCACTCTAGAATTGGCCTTTATAGCCACTCCAGGCGCTGTTTCACAAACCACTGACCACCTCTAGGCACTTACCCATTGTCTCTCAAGACAAGGAGGCCAAAGAAGAAGAAGATAAATATAAGTTATCAATTGCCTATTAGGGGAACTTATGATGTAGAGAAATGTGAACACAGATCTCCATCCCTCATTCTGTGCTGCAAAGTGCTAGACTGAAACTGGGAGACTCTCCTGAAGTTAGTCAGTAATATTGCACTGACAAATATGTACACTATTCTTACGTTATTAGTTTTTGTGCAGTATACTAGTCTACAGTGGACAGTAAGGCGCTCAGTCTGTGTTGAGTTAGCTGATCCAAGGTGAGGTTCGACAGAGTGCTACAATTATTCTCAAGGTCACCAGGCTAGAAACAAAAGAGCAGAGCTCTTTTTTGTTACCTATTATCCCCTGCTGGAAGTGTAGGTGTGGATATTGGATGAGCGCTCTCTGGTTTTCATAGAATCATGCAGCGCAGAAGGTGGCCATTCAGCCCATCATGCCTGTACTACCTCTTTGAAACATCTATTTGATTAGTTTGACTCTATGCCCATAGCCCTGTAATTTTTTTTCCTTTTCAAGTATCCAATTCCCTTTTTGCAGTTACTATTAAATTTGCTTCCAACACCCGTTTAGGCAGTGCATTCTGGATCTCAACAATTCACTGTATAAAAAAAAAACTCTCCCAATTTTCGCCCCGTGTTCTTTTGTCAATTACCTTAAATCTGTGTCCTCGGGTTACTTCTCTCCTGCCAGTGGAAACAGTTTCTCATTATTTAGACTATCAAAATCCTTCATAAGTTTGAGCACCTCTATCAAATCTCCCCTCACCTTCTGTGCTCTAAGGAGAACAATCTCAGCTTCTCCAGTCTCTCCACATAACTGAAGTCCCTCATCCCTGGTATCATTCCAGTAAAACTTCTCTGTACCCTGTCCATGGCCTTGACATCCTTCCTAAAGTGTGGTGCCCAGAATTAGACACAATTGACGGCAGTAATGCTACCATCAGCAGTCACCAACTTTCGGAGTGAATAATGCAAACTTGTACTTTACACGGTTAATCAATTTCAGGTGAACTGCATGCTTACTCAACAAGCAAAGATCCAATTAAATCAATTAAGTGCAACGTTGCTTCGAATAAGTCAACCAGAATTCTTGCATAAATTATTTTCTGTGTTATAATGAACGTATGAGGGAGATTTTCCTCAAATACTGTAGCTAGGAAAGTGCCTCCAGGATGACCAAGATGGGGCCTCAGCTGAAAAACCTTGAATTTAGTGCAAGACATCATCTTGTTAAAGGAATTGAAGCTTGCATGAGGACAGGTCACCTGTTAAGTGCTGATTGCCACTAAAACTGCCTGCACAGCATTTTGATGGCTCGTGCTTGATCTAACAGTGACCAGCTGATTGAGAATGAACTAGTTTGTTACTGAGGATTTCAAGTGCTGCTTGAAGGTATATTATCTTTAACTGTTCACTTGCTGCTGGAGGTTTGAAGAAGACTTTAGAGACACATATGTCAGGAGACTTTACCAAGATTCTATCAACATTTTTTCTGGAAACTCTCTGAAGACTTCACCTAAAAGATTAGTGCTCTGCTACTCTGCCTTATAGAAGTCAGCAGAAGAAAGTGAGAGCTTGGCTACTGGCATCTTGTTCGGGACCCCCTTGGTGTGCATGAGGAAAAAGGAGATAAGGCCAGGCATAACAGCACAAGCTGCTGCAGGGGAGAGGGACAAGAGGGCAAGGTGGACTCTTTCCCACCTGCAGGTACAAGAAATTCTTCCTTTACTGGATGTTCTCCTTCAGCACCTTGGGCTGAATTTTTTTCTCCCCCAGCTTTCGGGTCCGATGGTGAGGGGGAGGGCCTGAAGATGGCTCTGGGGAAGGCCTACCATGGACCATGATGCCGAGAGGGCCCAGCCTGATCCTTCCGCTGGTGGCAAGGCTCCATGGCGGCCCCCCCACTGCTGGGTGACAGGACCAAACTTTAAATATGAAAATTAATAAAATTAATAAATTGACATAGACTTACCAGCAATCTTGAGGCCCGCCACGATCTTTGGCACAACAGCCAGCACTCCCACATCTTCAGATCCTTGTCCAGGGAAGCGCTGCGCCACACTGGTGGGGAGGGGGGGAAGAGGTAAGTTTGTCATTGCGGCGGGGGTCGAGGGCGGGGTGGGGGTCGGGGTGGACAGGGTCAAATATATGTAATGGGTGTAGGAGATGGTTGGAAGGGTTGAACCTTAAACTTTATGCAGTTTGTGGGGAAAGGTAATTGTTTTTGTGGGGGAAGGGCAAATAAATATTGTAATTGTTATGGGAGGGAGTGGTGGGAAAGGGGCGTTGTGAATTTATTTATTTAACTTTGTGGGGGTTTCCTCTTTAAAAATGTAAATATGCTGGCAGGGCTGGCTGCATTTTAAAATGGCACCAGCACCGATCACAGGCAGCTGACGCCATTGCCCGGGACGGACAGCCTACCCACCCCCCCCCACCCCCACCCCACCCCACACATGATTGGGGGGTGAGCTGCTGCGTGGTAGGTTGCGGCGGCTCTTTGGCATGTGGCCCAGGCGGGTGAGCCGCAAATTTATTGAGCTCCCCGGTGGCTCCAGTGCCATGGCCAAGACCTGTGCATCCTCTTCCTTGGTCCCTGAGCCATCCTAAAACATGTCACTGTGTGTCAGGCAATGCACTCCACACCTTCACCAAAATAAAAGTCCAGCTGCTTGAATTTGTAACTCTGATAAGATTCACTGTCCTTTCCATTCATTCTGATGCCATCCTAGATGACTTTTAACACTTTGATGTAACCTCACTTTACAAACAAACTACTGTAATTGCATTGGATTACAGTATTTACCCAGCTACCCTCGCAGGTAGATGTAAAAGATTACAAGGCAATATTCAAACCAAACAGTAGCGTTCTCCCAGCTGGCCTGGCCAATATTTATCACTAAACATCACTAAAAACAGATTATCTGGTCATTGCTGTGTGTGGAACCTTGCTATGTGCATTTCCTTACATTACACCAGTGACTACACTTTGAAAGTAATTAACTGTTTATGAAGCACATTGTGACATCAGACCTCGGGTAGAATATAATGAAATTCCCATTTCGGATATGTCCTCAGAGTCTGAACTTCTCTCAAATACATACCTGGACGAGAAAGTAGAATAAAATGGAATCAAATAAGTAATCTTAAAATGTACTTTTATAATAGCCAGACCATTTTTGTGTGAGGTAGTTGTCCCACCTGCAGCTTGGGATGGCTGTCCTGGTGATTTTCCCTCTCTCTTTTGGGGAGCTGCCAAGCCTTTAATCGGTGCCTACACCTCAGAGTGACTTAGTGATGGATCTTGCACCCCTCGCTGCTGTGGTGTGACCTGCTCGCACTCTAATCTGGTGGGACATCACCATGGAGACTACCTTTTCAAATGGAAGGATTGCTTTTGCTTTTTGAAATGCTGTCTGGGTGCCATTTTATCTTTTTTAACTTTATGTTTCCTATACCCCCCCACCACCGCCCCCCCCACCCACCCACCATCTCTGAAGTCCTTATTTGTGACCATATTTGGCTGTGTTCTCCCTGTACTGTGAGCTATTTCTCACCGAGACAAGGAGGAAGGAAATACGACCAGAATGTGAAATGAGTCCGAGCAGAGAGCACAATGGCAGCATAGGACTGGGGCATTGACTGGTGAATGGTTTACATCTTCTGGGACAACAAAGAGAAAAGATCCTATCTCATCTTCCCACTCAAGTGGATGCAAACGATTTTGTGACACTATTGGAAGAAGAGCAGGGGAGTTCACCAAATGGCCTGGCCACAATTATCCCTCAACAAACACCATAAAAACAGATTATCTGCGAAATTATCTCATTGATGTTTGTAGAATCTTGCCGTTGGCAAACTGACTTTGCTTACAATACAACAATGACTGAACTTCAAAAGTTATTCATTGGCTGTAAAATGCTTTGGACTGTCCTGAGGTTATGAAGGGTGCTAGATCAATGAAAGTTAAGGTACAAATCAACCATGACCTAATCGAATGGCAGAACAAGCATGAATGGCTGACTGGCCTAATCCTATTCCCATGTTTCTAAAGCTCATGCCTTCTGCCTTACTTTAGAACTTGCCAAATCTCTTTTAAGGATTGCAGTGTACTTAGCTTTTTTATCGTTCATGAGATGTGAATGTCACTGGCAAGGCCAGCATTTATTGCCCTTGAGAAAGTGGTGGTGAGCTGCCTTCTTGAACCATTGCAGCCCATGTGGTGTTGGTACACCCAGAGTGCGGTTAGGTGAGGTTTTCCAGGATTTTGACCCAGCGGCAGTGAAGGAACAGCAATATATTTCCAAGTCAGGATGATGTGAGTCTTGGAAGGGAAATTGTAAATGTGGTGTTGCCATGCGTCTGTTGCCCTTGTCCTTCTAGGTGGTAGAGGTCGCGGGTTTGGAAGGTGCTGTTGAAGGAGCCAGGAGCCTTGTTGCGTTGCTGCAGTGCATCTTGTGGATAGTACACACTGCTGATACTGTGCACTGGTGGTGGAGGGAGTGAATATTTAAAGTTGATGGAGTGTCGATCAAGCTGGGCTGCTTTGTCCTGGATGGTGTCGAGCCTCTTGAGTTTTGTTGGAGCTGCACTCATCCAGGCAAGTAGAGAGTATTCTATCACACTCCTGACTTGTGTCTTGTAGATGGTGGACAGGCTTTGGAGAGTCAGGAGGTGAGTTACTCACCAAAGAATTCCCAGCCTCTGACCTGCTCTTGTAGCCACAGTATTTATATGGCTGTCTTTTTAAGTTTCTGGTCAATGATAATCCTCAGGATGTTGATCGTGGGGGATTCGGCAATGGTAATGCTATTGAATGTTAAGGGTTGATGATTCGATTCTCTCTTTTTGGAGATGGTCATTGCTTGGCATTTGTGTGGCATGAATGTCACTTGCCACTTATCAGTAAAAGCCTGAATGCTGTTCAGGTTTTACTGCGCATGGCCATGGACTGCTTCATTACACTATGCAATCATCAGCGAACATCCCCACTTCTGACCTTATGATGGTTGGAAGGTCATTGATGAAGCAGCTGAAGATGGTTGGACCTGGGACACTATCCTGAGGAACTCCTGTAGTGATGTCCTCGAGCTGGGATCATTGGCCTCCAACAACCACAACCGTTCTCCTTTATGCTAGGTACGACTCCAACCAGTGGAGCGTTTTCCCCCGATTCCCATTGACTTCAATTTTCCTTGATGCCACATTCAGACAAATACTGCCATATCCACTGCTAACTTGTTCCAGAGGCAGGCAGTCATCTGAGATAAGGAATATTTGCTGCCATCCAACCAAACCTTTTGGGATTTTATTCAAGCGTCGGGGGTGCCGGTGGTAGGCCGGTAGGGGGGAACAGAACTGCCTTGGCCCTCCGTCAGACCCCCAGAGCTATATAATTGTGGGCAGCCAATTAACTGCCCACCATAGGGAACTCCATCCCTTTAAGACACAAGCTTCCGCCTCCAGAGCTGCCAGCCAATCGAAGCACCAGCAGCTCTGCAGCACTGGCAGCCGTGGCCACTGCAGAAGGCAGAAAGAGGCTCTTAAAGTGGCTGTTATTTGGCCACTTAAGGACCTCAATTGGCCTGGGGTGGGAAGGCCATCCTCGGCCGTCCCCGCCCCAGACAAAAAGGCAGGGGGCCCAGGTGACGTCAGGAACTGTGCCCCCTTCTATTTTGTTTGCCCCCCCTCCGTCTCCATGCCCGCCTCCAAGGGCAGGACAAAATTCAGCCCTTTGTTTATGTTTTTTACAACATGCAATTTAGCTCCTATGATCGATTGTGTATACTTCATTCTAGATATACCACAACCGATGTTTTCATCAGTTTAAGAAATAATGGATCCTCCTGAATGTATGTCTCTCCAACATGAATAACCCTAACTCCTCCTCCTATTTATTTTTTCTTCAAGCCTATCCTCATAACTACGGGGGTCTAAGAGTAAGTGTCACCTTGTTGTTTTCCTCTGCAACGTCCCTAAACCTTTGATATCTAACACCAAATGTAGGGGCCAGAACTGGGAACAATACTTGAAGCATGAATTCATGTACAACTGCACTTTCAAACTCTCAGCTGTCTAGCTTTTGACCCTCCATTACCATGATATTTCTGCAGCTACTGATCTGCTCAACCATTCCCTCACCTCCACCTTTGATGCCCAAGTCTCCATTAAAACCATTACTCTCTCTCACCCTGGCCATTCCCCTGCACTGTCCTCATTGCTGTTCCATTCATTGAACACAGACTTGAATGGAGATGATAGATACCTGGTTTAGCCATTCATCACCAGACCTGGCAGGACAATATAAAGCAATATTGAGTCTTTCTCTCTACAACCAAAACTGTTCACTACTTAAGGATCATACTGGAATGCAAAGATAACTCCAGGCCTCTTTTCTCTACCACATTATTGCGAAGACCAAAGCCATTGTCTTTGGTCCCTGCCACAAACTCCGCTCCCTAGCAACCGACTCCATCCCTTTCCCTAGCAATTGTCTGAAGCTGAACAAGACTGTTTACAACCTTGGTGTCATATTTGACCCCAAGCTGAGCTTCCAACTATAAATCTGCGCGATTACTAAGTATGCCTATTTCCACATAGAACATGGGAACATAGGACTTAGGAGCAGAAGGAGGCCATTCGGCCCTTTGAGCCCGCTCCTCCATTTGATAAAATCATGGGTGATCTGGTTGTGGTGTTAGCTCCACTTTTCTGCCTGCCCCATAAGCCTTGACACCTTTGACGATCAAAAATCTATCCAACTCAGCCTTGAATAAATTCAATGACCCAGCCTCCACTCCTCTCTGAGGAAGACAATTCCACAGACTAGTGACCCTTTGAGAAAAAAAATTCTTCTCATCTCCATCTTCAAAGGGACACCTCTTGTTCTTATACTGTGTCCCTAGTTCTAGTCTCCCCCACAAGAGGAAACATCCTCCCACTAGCCACTCTATCAAGTCCCCTCAAGATCTATATGATTCAATAAGATCACCTCCCATTCTTCTAAATTCCAATGGGTATAGGCCCAACTTGTTCAACCTTTCTTCATTCCCAGAATTAGTCAAGTGAACCTTCTCTGAACTGCTTCTATCTTAATTATATCCTTTTTCAAATAAGGAGACCAAAACTGGACGTAATACTCTAGATGTAGTCTTGCCAAGGCCCTGTACAGCTGCAGTAAAACTTCCTTACTTTTATACTTTATTCCTCTTGCAATAAACAGCAACATTCTGTTTGCCTTCCTAATCACTTGCTGTACCTGCATATTAACTTTTTGTGATTCATGCACCAGGACATCCAGATCCCTCTGTACCACTGAGTTTTTTTTAATTTCCAAAATATACTTTATTCATAAAAATCTGTAAAATATACATTACCAAACAGTTTCAAACAGCACCAAGTCAAAAAATACAAACAGTGCAAGGGTGATCAGTTTCCTTCAATACTATCATGAGTTGCCTCACAACCCTTCCATTTCATTTGTTATGCCATATACATTTTTACATTTTGCAGCACACAAAATTTTCCAGATACAGTTCGAGGGGTTTCCCATGGATCCAGCCCCTCAGTTCAGCTTGGTGGGGGGACCTTACACAGTGGTGTAAGGCCCCATTGAGCCTTTGCTGCGGCTGCCCCAAGCTTTAGTGCGCCCCTCAGTAGTTGCAAACAGGGTGAAGTAGGGCCTGATAGACGAACATATGAAATCAGAGCAGGAGTAGGCCACTCGGCCCATCAAACCTGCCATGCCATTAAATAAGATCATGGCTGATCTGATTGTAACCTCGACTCCACGTTCCCACCTACCTCCGATAACCTTTCACCCCCTTGCTTATCAAGAATCTCTCTACCTCTGCCTTATACGAACAGACAGGTGTCTCAACCCTGTTCCTGCTTGTGTCTTCCACGCAAAGGAAATTGAAAGTTTTAACTTTCTCTCTCTCTATATCCCCATGGCATTTCCCCACCCCCCCAGGCCACCCTCTGCATTGCTTTGCTTGTAAACATATTGACTAGAGTGAACTGAGCCACACAAAACAAGACTGACTCAGGTTTCTGCCTAGACCTCAGCCAGAGCACCAGGGAGGTGCTAGAACTGGCCTCAGTTCCCATGTAAGGGAAGGGAAAAGCCAGCCAGGGTCCTGTACTCCCATCAGTAACCAGGGACACCTACTGGAAAATGCTTGTACGGAGTATCGAGCACACAATCAGATTCTGATGCCTAGTCATTGTTGAATATCCTGAAATCTTTTCAGGGTTGGTTTTAACTCTGCCTACATAGTGTATTAAAATGGAATGGGCAATTACCCACTCCTTTCCTGCTCCAATCTAACCAAATACAGGTTTAAGTTGCAGGTGGTAAGGACACCTGCCCCAAGCTGGCAGCTCCACTTTTAAAATGTAGATCAGGCTCCAGCAAAGTCATTTTAACCTGAGACCTGAACAAGGGAAGCAGTGGCGGCTTTCCCACCTGGCAAACCCTGCTGGGAATAGTAGCCAGGGCCAGAACATTTTTTAAACTCCATGCTCTCCTCCAGACCCCATGTGGAAACCTTGGGCCTCTCCTGCCTCCCCCACTCCCAAACTACTACACCCACCCTCCAACCAGGGTCTCAAGCTTTGTCCTGTGTTGGGGACTATACCCCTGGGTCCCTGGTGGGGGCATCCCACTCCCCAATTTTAAAGCCCATGCAGCCCCTCCCACTGACTTCCCAGCCATCTTGGTCAGCAGGTCAGCAGGTTAATGAGGCAGGGCCAGGCCTTGCTATTATCATCCCGGATGGGTACACTGCTCGCTGTACCACGATTACCTGGGAATTTAAAATGAGTCCGACATATCTTGGCTCGCACTACAGCTACCAACTGAGCCCTCAGGTGGAGGAAATCAGGAACGGGGTGGGAATATCACTACATTTATCAAATAGTTTAAATGGACATTTGCTATCCGCAGGAAACTCAGGTCTGGAGAGTTAATCACCGTACTGAAGGATAGAGTAAAATCTGGGATAGCTTAGTTTACGATTACTTAATGTGCTCAAAATGTGCACAGCACAATCGCAGGCTCATTTCATCACGACACATCAGGGTAAGACTGGGATTTATTTTCATATTTAGTCTTCACTGTTTAATGTGACAGAATGCACACTTAGAGATTTTCAAAATGGAAAATGTTATTGCAAGGTGTAAAATGTTGAGTCATGCAAAAGGATTTTACTTTATGAAATTGATCCAGAGGGGGAGTTCCAAATAAAACAAACCAAACATTGAACTGGAAATAAACCATCAGCAGCAATCACAAACCCTCCAAGTAATTCCCAGACTGGTTCAATGCCTCATGAGGAATGGTTACAGCACTGGACACCTGCCATGCCCTGCACATTGCCCCCATTAGAGGAATCTCAAATCAAGCTGTCTCCTCTCCCCCAGATCCTCCACCTTTCTCTCCGGAAGGTATTAATTCTTCCTGGGATGTGAAGTACTGACCCAACAGTACCTCTCCAAAATAACAATTCTTCACATTGAGTCTAGAGTGGCTATTGGACTGTGGAAGATATCAGAACTGAGCCCCTTATCCACCACCTGCTCTTTGCAACCTGGATAAAGGTGAGAAGCAGGAACCCTGGTTGATGTTATTCCCATCCCTAACCCAGGGTGTCAAGGCCAAATGTAGGACCTTTAATGCTGCCCGAGCTGAGGAGCTAGAACTCAGTACAGGCCAGGAATGGATCCTGAACTCCTCTGATCTGTTTTGCTCCTTACCATTCACACAAAGCTGGGTGGGAGTGTGAGCTGTGAGGAGGATGCAGAGAAGCTCCAGTGTGATTTGGGCAGGTTGAGTGAGTGGGCAAATGCGTGGCAGATGCAGTATAATGTGGATAAATGTGAGGTTATCCACTTTGGTGGCAAAAATAGAAAGGCAGATTATTATCTGAACAGCAACAGATAGGGAAAGGGGGAGGTGCAGCGAGACCTGGATGTCCTTGTGCACCAGTCGCTGAAAGTAAGCATGCAGGTGCAGCAGGCAGTTAAGAAGACAAAATGGTATGTTGGCCTTCATAGTGAGAGGATTCAAGTACAGGAGCAAGGATGTCTTGCTGCAATTATACAAGACCTTGGTGAGACCACATCTGGGGTATTGTGTGCAGTTTTGATCTCTTTATCTGAGGAAGGATGTTCTTGCTATGGAGGGAGTTCAGTGAAGATTCACCAGACTGATTCCTGGGATGGCAGGCCTGATGTATGAAGAGAGATTGGGTCGATTAGGCTTGTATTCGCTAGAGTTTAGAAAAATGAGAGGGGATCTCATAGAAACCTACAAAATTCTAACAGGACAGGACAGACTAGATAAGGGGTAAGCCATTTAGAACTGAGATGAGGAGGGATTTCTTCACCCAGAGAGTGATGAACCTGTGGAATTCTCTACCACAGAAAGAGGTTGAGCCAAATAATTAAATATATTCAAGAAAGAGTTAGATATAGTTATTAGGGCTATAGGGATCAAGGGATACGGGGAGAAAGTGGGAACAGGGTACTGAGTTTGGATGATCAGCCATGATCGTATTGAATGGCAGTGCAGGCTCGAAGGACCGAATGGCCTACTCCTATTTTCCAATGTTTCTATGTTTTACTCGGCCATTCAGGGGGTGGGGAGTTGGGGCTGAGTTTTTTTGTTAAATGAGTATTTGCTAAATGGAAGAGTCAAGCCTGTGATTGGTCATATTCTTCGATCACAGTAGTGCTGTAAAGGCACTTATCTTTTGCACGAAGCTCTCCTCGCCTCTCTTGAGTTGCCAGGTTTTCCGAACTTGCAGGTTGTGGTGTTCCCATGTGTCTGCTGCCCTTGTCCTTCGAGATGATAGAGGTCACAGGTTTGGAAGGTGCTGTCGAAGGAGCCTTGGTGAGTTGTAGATGGTACACACTACTGCCACTGTGCGTCAGTGGTGAAGGGAGTGAATGTTGAAGGTGGTGGATGGGGTGCCAATCAAGCGGGCTGCTTTGTCCTGGATAGTGATGAGCTTCTTGAGTGTTGTTGGAGTTGCACCCATCCAGGCAAGTGGAGAGTATTCCATCACACTCCTGACTTGTGTCTTGTAAATGTTGGACAGGCTTTGGAGTCAGGAGGTGAGTTACTCGCCACAGAAATCCCTGCCTCTGACCTGGGAGAGGATTGGCTGCAAACTCCCAGTCCCACTCATTAAACCCCTATGTGAGTGTGTTGGAGCCAGCTTTGTGTTTCTGAAATGTTTACATCTAACCCAAAACCAAAACATCACTATTGGGGGTTAGAATTGCCTCCTCACTGTCTAGGCGAAAATGAAGAATTTGGGTGTGACACCAGCAGGAGTTAGTGCCTTCAGGAGAGGACAGGAGAAAACAAACAACTCTCCATGCACCCACCCACCAGGAAACTAATTCACAGTAGAACCAATGAACCAAACTGATTATTTCTCTGTTTTAGAATTTCTTTTCTAATCATATTTTTTCAGGCATTATTGGAAGTTTAAATCTGTGAATCAGATGGTCTCACCCAATATTCTGTTCTGGCTTACATCACCTTGACCTGGAGACAAGCGAAGTGCTGTTATAGATCTAATTGTACAGCTATGCTACAGACACTGTGGAACAGGCTATCTGTTGTTGACAACCACATCCACAAGGCATCGCTTAGACGCTTATGTAATCCGCAAAGTCTGTGCTAAATTGTGAACATACAAGACAGCATCATTATATAGATCAGACCTCAAAGCACCCTGGACAGCTGCTCAACAATTTCCTGATGGTTCCAATGTTGAGTGTCATGCAGCAGTGAGCCACACAGAGTAGGTGGGTCCCCATTTTGATCCCTAGTATATCACCCAATCTCAGAATTGATGTCAGCACTCTGAATTAGAGATGATGGGGCAGGGAACAGCCAGTCAGGGTTCCTGCTCCTCGCCACTATCCAACATGTATTTGTTAAGCCTAATTGTGTTTGACCAACTTTATTGAGTTTTCTAGTGAGGTAACAGAACGGGTGGATGAGGGCAGTCCTGTTGATGTGTTTCTGAACTTTCAAAAGGTGTTTGACGAAGTACATATCAGGCTTGTTAGCAAAATTGAAGCGCATTGGATATAAAAGATAGTGGAAGCATGGATACAAAATTGTCTAAGGGCCAGAAAACTGAATGTTGCGGTGAATTGCTGTTTTTCAGACTGGAGGGAGGTATACAGTGTTCAGTAGCAGGACTGCTGTTTTTGATGTATATTAATAACTTGGACTAGGGAGTACAGAGCACAATTTAGAAATTTGCAGCTGACACAAAACTTAGAATTGTAGAATCCATAGAAATTTACAGTACAGAAGGGGGCCATTCATACCTTCATGTCTGCACCAGCTGACAAGTAGCCATCTGGCGTAATCCCACTTTTCAGCTCTTTGTCAGTAGCCTTGTAGGTTACTACACTTCAGGTGCATATTCAAGTACTTTTTAAATGTTATGAGGCTTTCTGTCTCTACCACCCTTTCAGGCAGTGAGTTCCAGATCCCATCACCTTTTCTGGTGAACAGGTTTTCTCTCAAATTCCCTCTAAACCTCCTACCTTTTACCCTAAATCTATGCACTCTGGTTATGTACCCCTCAACAAAGGGGAATAAGGCCTTCTTAGCTACTCTCTCTAGATCCCTCATGTACTTCAATTAGGTCTCCCCTCAAACTCCTAAGTTCCAAAGAAAACAACCCGAGACTACCCAATCTTTCCTCATAACTAAAATTCTGCAGTTCAGGGAATATTCTCCTAATTCTCCTCTGTACCCTCTCTCGTGTGGTGCCCAGAACTGCACACAGTACTCCAGCTGTGGCCCGACTAGTACCTTATAGAGTTCCAGCATTGGAAGTCTAGTAAACAGTAAGGTAGTACTAGACTTCAAGAGGACATAGACAGGCTGGTGGAGTGGGTGGGCACAAGGAAGATGAAATTTAATGCAGAAAAGCATGAGGTAATACATATTGGTAGGAAGAATGAGAAGAGACAATACATGCTAAATTGTACAATTATAAAAGGGTTGCATGAAGAAAGAGAGCTGGGGTGTTTGACAAAGTACCACAAATCTTTGAAAGTGGCAGGGCAGGTTAACAAAGCAGTTAATAACGCATCTTGGACCCTGGGCTTTATAAGTAGAGGCATCGAGTACAAAAGCCAGGAAGTTATCTGAAAGCTATATAAAAAACTAGTTCAACCCCAATTCTGGGCACCACACTTTAGGAAGGATGTAAAGGCTTTAGAGAGGTTTTTTAGTTTAGTTTAGAGATACAGCACTGAAACAGGCCCTTCGGCCCACCGAGTCTGTGCCGACCATCAACCACCCATTCATACTAATCCTACACTAATCCCATATTCCTATCACATCCCCACCTGTCCCTATATATTTCCTTACCACCTACCTATACTAGGGGCAATTTATAATGGCCAATTAACCTATCAACCTGCAAGTCTTTGGCATGTGGGAGGAAACCAGAGCACCCGGAGGAAACCCACGCAGACACAGGGAGAACTTGCAAACTCCGCACAGGCAGTACCCAGAATCGAACCCGGGTCCCTGGAGCTGTGAGGCTGCAGTCCCAGCAGTGGCCACCGCTCCCAGTGACACTGCTGGGACTAAGAGCTGCCAGCCCATTGATTGGCTGGCAGCTCTATTAGGCGGGACTTCCTGCCTCAAGCGGGTGGAAGTTCCACCTCAGAACAATTAAAGGCCGGGGACTCGCAAAATGTGGGTCGGATCCCTAGGCCAAGCGGAAGCGGGTTCGCCACCAACGTTTCAGTCGGTGGATGACTCCCATCCATCAAGGGTAACATCCCGGCCGATATGTTGTAGAACCAACAAAGGGGCATGTCATATTAGATTTAATAATGAGGCATAAGCCAGATTTACTTAACAACCTAACACTGTCTGAACATTTATCTAATAATAATCACAATATAATCAAGTTTAATGTAGGGCTGGATTTTATAGGGGCCTTGACATCGGGCTCCATGGCAGGGGTGGGGGGAGCATGAAGATTGCCCTGGATGAGGCCCGCCACCAACCCCAATGCTGGCGGTGCCCATCCTAATCTTGACGGCAGCGGCGAGGCTTCATGGCAGTCCCCCCCACCGCTCGGCGACGGGACCTCAATTTAAATTTTTAAATAAATTAACTTACGTTAATAAATGAAGTTCCCGTCGCCTCCTGAAGTGTCGCCGTGATCTTCATCCTGGCAGCCGGCACTGCCGCACCTTCACATCCCCGTCCGGGGAAACTAGGCATGACCCTGTGGGGAGGGGGGAGGAGGTCATTTTCTCCATGCGGGCGGTGGGGGGGGGGGAGAGAGGTCAAACTCTTTTGATTGGTTGGGGGGAATGGTGGGAAGGGGTTGAGGGTTAGAATTAATGAACTTTGTTGTGGAGGGAAGGTCACGTAGTCAAGGTAAGTATTTTGGGGGGGGTGAGTGGGCAAGGAATAAAATGTATGGCTATTGGGGGGTGGAAGAGGGGATGGAAGGATTTATTGAATGATTTGTAATACTTTTAAATGCAATGTGTCTTTAAAAATTCAAACTGTCATTTAGGCCTCCAAGCCCTTTAAAAATGGTGATGGTGCCTGCGCAGTGGCGCTGGACGCCGTTGCTGGGGACAGCTCACCTGCCCCCTCCACGTCATTGGGCAGTCCACCCCGGTCGTGTTAATGAGCCGCCGCATTTAAAATCGCGGCAGCTCCGTGGAGTGAAAGCCGCGCGTGCAGACAGCCATCTTTTACGGCTGCCGCCTTACTCGGCAGCGGCAACATAGAATCCAGCCCGCAGTGTTTAGGTCAGGCTGATTTCAGTGGGATGAGACGGAGACTGTCCACAGTAAACTAGGCAAATTTATTAATGGGTAAAACGACAGAAAATCAGTGGGAGGTGTTCAAAAAAGAGTTTTTTTGTGATATAGAAGCAGTTTATACCCCTAAGGGATAAGCTTTCTACTTGCCAAAAAAGCAGCCATGGGCAATTAGAGAGGTAAGAGAGAACATAAAACTAAACTTGCAAAAAACGAAGCACAGATCCTGGCGAATGGTGATAAAAGTAAATAGTAAGAGTTACAAAAACGGAGTATGAACTTGCAATGATTAGCAAAATCAGCACAAAAATTTATACAGTTCCTTTGGGAAAAAGAGGGTGGTCAGGAGCAATGTGGCTCCTTGAAAACTGATAACAGCAATATTGTCAGTGAAAATAAGGAAGTGGCAGACATGCTGAATAATCACTTTCTGTCAGTATTTACAGTAGAGGAAGAGGTCAGCATGCCAGACATCCCAAGGAAACTATTATTGAATCAGGGACAGGGACTCACAAAATTAACATAAGCAAAATAACAGTAATGAAGAAAATAACGGCTAAGAGTAACAAATTCCAGAGTCATATGGTTTCCATCCCGGGGTTCTAAAAGAAGTAGGAGAAAACATTGCAGATGCAACTTTCTCTCAATTCTGGAACTGAATCTTTAGATTGGAAAATTGTGCATGTCACTCCACTATATAAGCATGGTGAGAGACGAAAAACAAGGAATTATAAACCAGTTAGCCTAACATTTGTCATCTGAAAACTGCTAGAGTCTATAGTTAAGAGTAGGGTGACTGAACACCTTGAAAATGTTCAGGTGATGAGAGAGAGCCAACATGGATTTGTAAAGAGTAGGCCTTACGAACCTGATTGAATTTTTTGAAGAGGTGACTGACGTAGCGGACAGGGGAATGTCTCTGGATGTATTTATAAAATTCGATAAAGTTGAAGCCCATGGAATTGAAGGGAAATTATTGGCCTGTTTAGGAAATTGGCTGAGTGACAGAAGACAGAGAGTAGGAATAATGGGCAGGTACTCTAATTGGCAGGATGTGATTCGTGATGTCTCGCAAGGATTTGATTTGGGTTCTCAACTATTCACCATATTTATTATTCTTTCTTGGGATGTGGACATCGCTGGCAAGACCAGCATTTGTTGTCCATCCCTAATTGCCTTTGACAGCTGAATGGTTTGCGAGGTCATTTCAGAGGACAGTTAAGAGTCAACCACATTGCTGTTAGTCTGGAGTCACATGTAGGCCCGACCAGGCAAGGATGACAGACTTCCTTCCCTAAAGGACATTAGTGAGCAGATGAGTTTTTACGACAATTGATGATAGTTTCATGGCAATATTATTGAGACTAGGGGCTGAATTCTACCCTCGTCAGACGGGAGCCATCCACCGGCCGAAAAGTCAGTGGCGATCCCGCCTCCTCCTGGCCTGGGGATTCAGTCTGGATTTTCCGGTCCCCAGGCCTTTAATAGGTCTGAGGTGGGATTTCCACCTCATTGAGGCAGGATATCCCACCTAATGGAACTGCCAGCCAATCAGTGGGCCTAAAAAGAATAGAACAGTATATAGTGAAAAGCTAGAAACAGTGGATGTCCAAAGAGACTTGGGGCTCCAGGTAGGTAGATCATTAAAATGTCATGTACAGGTACAGAACATTCTTGAGCAGTTCTGGACACTGCACCTTAGGAAGGCTATACTGGCCTTGGAGGGAGTGCAGCGTAGATTTACCAAAGGGTTAAATTATGTGGAGAGATAACACAAACTGGGATTGTATTCCCTGCAATTTAGAAGGTTAAGGGGTGATTGACGTTCTTACGATATTAAGGGGAACAAATAGGCAGAGAGAAACTATTTCCACTGGCAGGGGAGTCTAGGACTAGGGGCCACAGTCTAACAATTACAGACCTTTCAGGAGTGAAATTAGGAAACACCTCTACACACACAGTGGCGCAGTGGTTAGCACCGCAGCCTCACAGCTCCAGCGACCTGGGTTCAATTCTGGGTACTGCCTGTGTCTGTGTGGGTTTCCTCCGGGTGCTCCGGTTTCCTCCCACATGCCAAAGACTTGCAGGTTGATAGGTTAATTGGCCATTATAAATTGCCCCTAGTATAGGTAGGTGGTAGGGAAATATAGGGACAGGTGTGGATGTGATAGGGATATGGGATTAGTATAAATGGGTGGTTGATGGTCGGCACAGACTCGGTGGGCCGAAGGGCCTGTTTCAGTGCTGTATCTCTAAACTAAACAAAGGATGGTATAAGTTTGGAACTCTCTTCTGCAAATGGAAATTGATGTTCAATCAATTGTTAATTTTAAATCTAACATTGATAGACTTTTGTTATCTAAAGGTATTAAGGGATATGGGACAAAGGTGGATATATGGGGATAGGTCACAGATCAGTAATGATTTCATTGAAAGGTGAAACAGGCTTGAGGGGCTAAATGGCCCACTACTGTTCCTATGTTCCTATATACTTGGCAAAAGAATAAGTGGCAACATAAAGAGAAACTTTTTTATGCAACAAGTGGTTAAGATTTGAAATGCACTGCCTGGTAGGGTGGTGGATACAGTTTCTATAGTAGCCTTCGGAAGGATATTAGATACATATTTGAATCGGAATAAATTGCAGGGATATGAGGAAAGAGCAAAAGAGTGGGACTAACTTGGTTTGCTCTTTGAAAGAACCGTCACAGAGTGGATCGGCCAAATGGCCTCCTTCTGCACTGTGCTTTTCTATGATTCGATGATTAGATATAGATGTGGGGTGAGGGCCAGGATTAGGATTGGTGTTAATGCCAGCCAGATGAAACTCAATGACTATATATTAATATATATTATTGATTTAGACTTGGGTGTACAGGGCACAATTTCAAAATTTGCAAACGATACGAAACTTGGAAGTATTGTAAACAAGAGGAGGATAATTATAGACTTCAACAGGACATAGACAGGGTGGTAGAATGAGCAGACATGTGGCAGATAAAATTTAAAGCAGAGAAATGAGGGCGGCACAGTGGTGCAGTGGTTAACATTGCAGCCTCACGGCTCTAGCGGCCTGGGTTCAGTTCTGGGTACTGCCTGTGCGGACTTTGCAAGTTCTCCCTGTGACCGTGTGGGTTTCCGCCGGGTGCTCTGGTTTCCTCCCACAGCCAAAGACTTGCAGGTTGATAGATGAATTGGCCATTGTAAATTGCCCCTAGCGTAGGTAGGAGAATGGTAGGAAATATGGGATTAATGTAGTTTTAGTATAAATGGGTGGTTGTTGGTCAGCACAGACTCGGTGGGCCGAAGGGCCTGTTTCAGTACTGTATCTCTAAATAAAAAAAAAGTATGAAGCAATTTATTTTGGTAGGAAGAACGAGGAAAGGCAATATAAACTAAAAGGTACAATTCTAAAGCGGATGCAGGAGCAGAGAGACCTGGGAGTATATGTGCATAAATCATTAAAGGCTGCAGGGCAGGTTGAGAAAGAAGTTAATAAAGTATCTGGGATCCTGGGCTTTATAAATAGGTGCATAGAGTACAAAAACAGGGAAGTTATGATAAACCTGTATCAACACTGGTTCGGCCTCAACTGGACATTGTGTCCAATTCTGGGCATCATACTTTAGGAAGGATGTTAAGGCATTAGAGAGGGTGCAGAAAGGATTTATGAGAATGGTTCCAGGCATGATGAACTTCAGTTACATGTATAGGTTGGAAAAGCTGGGTCTGTTCTCCTCGGAGAAGAGAGGAGTAAGAGGAGATTTGGTAAATCATAAGGGGTCTGGGGACAGAGTAGATAGGGAGAAACTGTTCCCATTGGCCTAAGGATCCAGAACCAGAAACAACAGCGACATAAGGAAAAACCTCTTTTACGCAGTGAGTGCTTCGTTTCTGGAATGCACTGCCTGAGAGTGTAGTGGAGGCAGATTCAATCAAGGCCTTCAAAAGAGAACTGGATCATTATCTGAAGAGAAAAAATTTGCAGGGCTACGGGGAAAAGGTGGAGGAGTGAGACTAAGGGAGTTGTTTTTGCAGAGAGCCGCCACAGCCATGACAGGCCGAATGGCCTCCTTCTATGCTGTAACCATTCTATGATTCTATAATTCTATAATACTATGATTAGGAGCACTGACAAGGATAGGGTTACCTGGGTAACTGGAACCCAACACAAGTCACAGCTTCAGGACATAGAACAAACTTACAGAATAAAACTTTGAAACAGCACTGCTCTTTTTCAAGTACAGTATGGAAAACTCAAACTTGCAGGGAGCAGGGCTCCCTTGTAGCTATAACCGCCTGTTGGACTGTCAAATACAGGGCAAGAGTTCCAACTGGAGTCTCAGGGCAATCTGGTAGCTGAAGCACTGGAGTGTTGGCCGGCAGCACTGGTTCTTTCATTCTGAGCCAGATTGCTTGAGAGAAGGAGGGTTATATATACAAAATTAAGTACAAAGTCTCTTACCACATTGCTAAAATCTGCCTCTGTCCATTCAGACTATATTATCTCTTGATCGCATGTCTCTCTCTTACTGATGAAGACCTGCCCTCTGCAAGAGCAAATGGATTGTTTCCAACCTAAAGCAACTTAGTTATTTTCAAAGAAATTCCACATTTAGTTCTCAGTGCTGTTAAACATTGAACCATGCCAGCAAAGTCGAATATTACTGCATTAATCTACTGATATGGATCAGCAGTTTGGATTTTCCACTTCAAGGATAATATATGGTCCATAATATCTCATTATAATGAAAACACTAACATGCTGAATATTTATCTGTGAAAAACATATAAATGAGGGGACTGCCTTGGCTCAGCTCTCTACCAAAGGATAACATAATTTACCAAAAATGGTCACAAGCCCTGAAAAAAATGGGACAGGTTCACTGAACAAAACACTGAGGGATCCCTCTCCTTCTGTTTCAATTTACTTGCACAGGGTATTAAGTGTTACGGAGTCCTACATTGGAGTCAGTACAGGTGGGCATAGGATCGGCAGTCTGCTGCACCCTGTACATAGGCAGTGGGATAGTAACAGGATGTAATTCTACATGGGTCACACATTATTTGTTGGGGAAAATTGCTCCACCCCTCACGGTGCCACATTCTGCCCAGCGAGTCCTGCTCTCAAATATCTTGGCTATAGTGGGAATACCCACTATGTACAGCACAACCACAGGAACTGAAACACACACGGACTGTACAGTACCAGATCACACTGAATCATTCCCTTTTATCCACTGTGTACTGAACATGTAAAGGAGCTGACACTGACACATACAGACATGAGCTGTAGAATGCCAGGGGTGAACTGCTATTTTTAGGTAGTATATACCATACATTTCCAGAAACTGACACTGAGATTATCCATGTACCATAGAAGACATTTAGATTGTGACCTTTTACCCAGTGCACACATACTGTCATTACGGAGATACATGAGTTATATAGTATCAGGTGAGATGTGATGGTTAGCTTTTAGCCATATGTGTCATATATAGTAATGATGATCTGCCCAAGGACAGGTCCTCTGCTCATTTCTTCACGCCTCACGGCCCTGTGCTTTCTTCTTCAGTTGCTCGTAAGAACCTCCCATTTTTTAACTTGCTTGAGAAATGAGCAATATGACTGGTGAAAAAGTATATGAGGTGGTTTCCTGTTCCCTTCTTCATGTGAGCTTTAAAGGAAATATAAGTCCTCTTTCTGAAGGATCTTCCTTTGTTCTTCCACCGCTAAGCAGCTATTGTCCCTCGAGGTTCTAGCCCTTCCACCATCATCACTGAAATTTGTTGGTTCCGTCGTTGGCCGTGGCTCGTAAGCCTGAGCACAGGACACCTACCGAGCCTGGGACAACTCGCAAAAGGGCAGGGACGACCACCCCCTGAGGTCTCAAATTACTCTGCTGTCCCTCTGTGTCAAACAGAGAGTGGAAAATTTAAAATCTTACCAGTAAATGATTTCAAAATCCTGTAATGGTATTTACTAAAAATACCAGCAAACTGACTGTAGCCCAACTGAGCACAGACTCAACTGCCCACACAGCACGCTACCCGTTCAGCTGAGCTAGCAGTTAGAACATGATTAGACTTGCCTGTGATACACCTTCTGACCCCTCTCCCCATTAAATAACCCAGTTACATTCACTACAATAACCATATATTGGCCACGACCACTTGGGTGCAGTACTGGAGTGCACCCAAGATCCATCTAGCTGTATCCCAGTACAAATCATCCAATCGAGTTGAGGCTGGGGCAGGGGCAGTCGGTAGAGACTGTTGTTTCTCAATCAATGGTATAATTCTGCATTGCTCACAGTTTAAAGCCAAGCATTTCCCTGCCTCATCTATCAATGACAGAAGTTTTCATTTCACCTGCTGGAGGGCTTTGTCTTAATCCAGAGCAAAAATGCAGAAAAGATTCTGTCGGACAGCAACTTAAAGCAGGCTACCTGAGGTCTGTTTATTGTCAGTGAGGACTGAGAGGAAGAACAACTCCACATCAGCAATATTCCCTTTCACTCTCATATCCTGTCGGAGTGCTCAACAGATTTAATTTGGGATCAAACTGAATCCATCACCTCCTATTAACCCTTTCAACAACAGCTTACATTCATATAGCATCTGCAATGAAAAAAAATGTCCAAAGTCACTTCACAGCAGTGTAATCAGACAAAAATCAATACCAAGCCAAAGACAGAGAAATTAATAGCAGTGACTAAAAGCTTGATCAAAGGGGTAAGTTTAAAGGAGCCTCTTAAAGGAGGAGAATGCGGTTTCGAGAGGAAATTGCAGAGCATAGGGCCTAGACAGCTGAAGGAATAATGGTGAGGTGAATGAAATTTCACCCACATACTCAGTCTGAACAAAGTCTGTTCAAGCTAGCACTGAGCTGTCTCTAACTTATAACAATGAGAGTATGATAGCAATTATAGAGATCCATTTTCAAGATAGGGGTTACTAGGGCCAACAAGTCAGTCCCTTTTTGATAGATGAAGCTTACCTTGCTAAACTCTCTCTCTCTCCAGAAGCACATCCTGCTGTCTCTCAAACCCAATTATACTGTCATTTTCAATGCTCCTCCTGGGACCTACTCCTCACCCATCTATACTGTCCACATCAATATGCCTCTGTGGTAATTTCTTCCATGACCTCACTATCGTTTGGGAGATCATGTGCTTCCCAATTTCCTCTTGCTCCTAATTTTTAACTTGCTTTCTCTGGCATTTGAGTTATTAGAGAATGACAATACAATCAAGACAGTTAGATGAGAGAGTCTAGAGAACCCCTGCTGGAGAGTATGGGTGGAATCCTATCAGCTATGCGGAGATGGCTTTGGAAGCAGGAGGCCGGGGAATTTTTGAAAGTTGAGTGGCAGGTCGTCCACCAGATGTTCTCCCGGCTTTGAGCAATCTGGCCAGAGGTGTGGTCAGGTCGGAACTGGCAACCCGCCCTGCAGCGCTGGGTAACCAATTAGTGGCAATTAAGTGCCTGCTCAGTGGCAGATTGGTGACACTGCCAGGCTTTTACCAACGGCAGATGGCCCCCCCCGCTGCCAGGCTGATGCCTGGAGGTGGTGTCCCAGCAGCAGGCCAGGGGCCATCGATGCCTCCTTTAAGTCCCAACCACCCAGCTCCCGGAGCTGCGGTCATTCTGTATAGGGGTTACTCCTCCATAATGATGTCCTGGCAACTGTGGACACAGTTTATTTATCTTTATTTGAAGTGTTCAGAGGGCATCTCCATCTTCAGGCGTACTTGTGGTCGCCCTCCTACAGCAGTAGCGCCCACCTCTCCCAGTGGGGCTACCAGCCGCCCAGAGCCTCGGGCACCCTGGTTGGCCCTCCCGCCCTGTGCAGCCCACCTGCCCTCCTTAAATGAACGGCATAGGCAGAGGGGACCTTCTAATTTGCCGCCTCCGGGACGAGCGTGTAGTTGGGAAGACCGGAAAAACCATCGGGGCTGGGACCGGCTTTTGGTGCCAACGGCAGAGGTGTGGTGTATCTGTACTAATTGGAAATAACATAATGGCAGTAGAAAAAATGGACGTAACTGACATTAAATAGAAACAGAATCCATATAGATTGTGATAGAGGATAAAAAGGTATCGATCACAATATTAGGGAAAATTCTAAAGACCGTCTAACAATAGAAGGGAAGTGGAAGAAAAAGTCTGTAAACAAATCCACAAAATGAGTAAAAGACATAGAATAATAATCATGGGAATTTTGAACTATCCACCAAAAGCAGATAGGAGGTTGAATACAAAAATATGGAGGTTATGCTTCAGTTATACAGGGCAATGGTGAGACCACATCTGGAGTACTGTGTACAGTATTGGTCTCCTTATTTAAGGAAGGATGTAAATGCATTGGAAGCAGTTCAGAGAAGGTTAACTGGACTAATACCTGGAATGGGCAGGTTGTCTTATGAGGAAAGATTGGACAGGCTAGGCTTGTATCCGCTGGAATTTAGAAGAGTAAGAGGCGACTTGATTGAAACATATAAGATGGTGAGGGGTCTTGACAGGGTGGATGTGGAAAGGATGTTTCCTCTTGTGGGAGAATATAGAATTAGGGGTCACTATTTAAAAATAAGGGGTCGTCCATTTACGACAGAGATGAGGAGAAATTTTTTCTCTCAGATGGTTGTGAGTTTTTGGAACTCTCTTCCTTAAAAGGCGGTGGAAGCGGAGTCTTTGAATATTTTTAAGGCGGAGGTAGATAGTATTCTTGATAAGCAAGGGGGTGAAAGGTTATCGGGGGTAGGAGGGAATGTGGAGTTGAGGTTACAATCAGATCAGCCATGATCTTATTGAATGGCGGAGCAGGCTCGAGGGGCCGAGTGGCCTACTCCTGCTCCTAATTCGTATGGTCATATGTAGTGAAAGGGGAAAAGGGAATAGAGTTTTTACAGTGTATTCAGGGCAACATGACTCCTTTCTTATCAAGTATGTGAAAAGCCCAAGTCGAGAGTTAGACCTGTTGTATTAAGTTATGATAAATGAACCAGGGCAGATAAGAGAAGTAAGTTTAAGAGAATATCTAAGCAATAACAACCATGACATAGTAAGGTTTAAGATAATGATTATCTTATGATAATGACATAAGTAAGCCAAAGACCAAACAAATAGATTGGATAAAAGTAAATTTTGAGGGAGTGAGAATGGAACTAAGGAAGGTAAATTGGAAGAAAATGTTAATAAACAAAGAGATAGAACAGCAGTTGGTTCTGCTAAAAAACAAGATCAAACAAGACGAAGGAAGAATTGAAATTAAAGTAAAATAAATATACTGAGTCCATAGACAATAAAGGAGAGGATGACAAAAGGGAATAAGAAGAGGTTAGGAAAGAAGCTAAATAGACAAAGAGGAACTCCAAAATTAAATAATCAAAGAATATAAAAAGAAACAGTAAAGTATTCTACAGACACCTTAATAAAAGGAAAATCAGGATAGGGATAGGGAGAGGGAGAGGGAGAGGGAGAGGGCCACTAAGGGATAGACACAATCAACATACCGGTAATAACAGCAAAATGGCAGAAACTTTGAATAATTAATTTGCGCCAGTATTTTTTAGGGAGATTAACAGGTGGACATGACATTAAAAGTAGAGATCTAACAACATTTAAGATAAAAGTGGGGGGGGGTGTATAATTGATAAACTAGAAAAACGTTGCGAGAGTAAACCTCTGGTTCAGATGGACTGCATCCGTGCTTATTAAAATCAGTTTGGGAAGAGATAGCAGAGGCACTATTATATATTTAGAAAAATTTGTTTAGAAGGAAATAGTGCCAGGGGACTGCCAGGCAGCTAAAGAGATTCCAATATATAAAAAGGGAGCTAGAACAAGTCCAGGAAACTGCAGACCACTTAGCTTAATGTTGGTGGTAGGAAAGGTCATGAAATCCTTACTCAAGTATGTAATATAAAAATCTAGAAAACAAAAATACAATAAAGAGTAGTCAGCATGAATTTCATGTTTGACCAACCTTACTGAATTCTTTGAAGAAGTAACAGAAAGTGTAGACAAGGATAATATAGCATACGTAATATACTTGGGTTTTCAAAAGGTCTTCAATAAGGTACTCCATACTAATGTTACGACCAGGTGAGAAAGATATCTGAGGGTCTTTCTCAGCCTTCACCTGGTCTTACTGTAACAGAGTTTTATTTTTTAAACACACTGTGTTTTGAGCTCCCAATTATAAGGCAAAGAAATCAGCACAAACAGGCTTTCTTAGGTTTAAAGAAGAAAAGCGAAATTTATTAAAACTGAAACTTAAACTCTAATTCGGTTAACGCCTACAGATACACGCCGCGTCCCACGCTAGCATGTATATGCGATATGCACATGCATAGAGTATAAAAATAGGCAAATCATGCTGCAGCTGTACAGAACTTTAGTTCGGCCACACTTAGAATATTGCGTGCAATTCTGGTCGCCACACTACCAGAAGGACGTGAAGGCTTTGGAGAGGGTACAGAAGAGGTTTACCAGGATGTTGCCTGGTCTGGAGGGCATTAGCTATGAGGAGAGGTTGGATAAACTCGGATTGTTTTCACTGGAACGACGGAGGTGGAGGGGCGACATGATAGAGGTTTACAAAGTTATGAGCGGCATGGACAGAGTGGATAGTCAGAAGCTTTTTGCCAGGGTGGAAGAGTCAGTTACTAGGGGACATAGGTTTAAGGTGAGAGGAGCAAAGTTTAGAGGGGATGTGCGAGGCAAGTTCTTTACACAGAGGGTGGTGAGTGCCTGGAACTTGTTGCCGGGGGAGGTGGTGGAAGCAGGTACCATAGAGATGTTTAAGAGACATCTTGACAAATACATGAATAGGATGGGAATAGAGGGATAAGGACCCCAGAAGTGCAGAAGGTTTTAGTTTGGGCAGGCATCAAGATCGGCGCAGGCTTGGAGGGCCGAATGGCCTGTTCCTGTGCTGTACTGTTCTTTGTTCTTTTTACGTGAACATTATTCAGAATCTTGGTTAGACCTATTGAGGACACTTCTGATTTCCATGGACCAAAGGAGATACAGCAGCACTGGAGAAGGTGCAACAAAGATTCGCAAGAATGATACTGGAACTGAAAGGTTATAACAGTCAGGAAAGATTGAACAGACAGGGCTCTTTACTCTGGAAAATGAAGGCTGTGAGGTGACCTGATAGTAAGTGGTACATCAAATTATGAAGGAGTTCAATAGGGTAAATATAGACAAGATGTTTCCATTTGTGGGGAAGTCCAAAACTAGGGGTCATAAATATATGATAATCATTAAAACAGTATAAAAGTGAAGAAGTCTTACTGCAAATGTATAGAGCCTTGGTGAGATCGCACCTGGAGTACTGTGTACAGTTTTGGTCTCCTTATCTAAGGAAGAATATACTTGCCTTGTAGGAAGTGCAATGAAGGTTTACTAGACTGATTCCTGAGATGAGGAGATTGTTCTTTGAGGAGAGATTGAACAGACTAGGCCTATATTGCCTAGAATTTAGAAGAATGAGAGGTGATCCCCTTGAAACATATAGAATTTTTAAGGGGCTTGGCAGTGTAGAAGCTGGGTGAATGTTTCCTTTGGCAGAGGAGTCTAGAACTAGGGGTCACAGTCGGCCATTTTGGACTGAGAGGAGGAGAAAATTCTCGCTCAAAGGGTTGTGAATCTTTGGAATGCTACAGCTCAGTCACTGAATATTTTCAAAGCAGAGGTCAATAAATTATTGAATAATAAGGAAATTAGGGAAACGGGATAGTGCAGGAAGGTAGAGTTGAGGTAGAAGATCAGCTGTGATCGTACTGAGTGGTGGAGCAGGCTTGAAGGGCCGAATGGCCTACTCCTACTCATATTTCTTATGTTCTTAAGGATATGCTGATGGGGTTGGAGCATAAATACTGACATAGACCAGCTGAGCCAAATAGCCCTTTTCAGTGCTGTAAAACTATGTAATCTTTTGTTTGTACGGATGAAAAGCTGGAATCCCTAAGCTAACCTACTGTAGAATGGGAAGGTCGCATTACATTTGGAACATTACTGATACTGACTCATACAACAGTGTAGCCAATCACTGCATGACTGGTGTCCGGAAACACAATTTAAGACGTACCAGGTGTTGCAACACACTCATCCCTCCATTCACCAAGTTTGTCACAACAGAAAACATGCTTTGCACACAAGAGAGGTATTTATTTCAATCTCTTTCTGACATTAGAGAACACATCCAGTCATTTCCATCCTGCTTAAGGAAGGAGCAAAGACTGTGTGCTGCTGTGGATCAGAACACTGGTCTTTCCTCTGTAAGCCCTGGGTTTGAAGCTCCTGGAGTCTATTCAGCCATTCAGTTAGATCATGGCTGATCTTTACAACAACTCAATTTATCTGTTTTTGCTCCATACCCTTTGATACCTTTATCCAACCAAAATCTATCAATCTCAGTTTTGGAAGTGTCAATTGACCATCAGCCAGAACAGTCTTTTGGAGAGAGATTTACAGATTTGCACAACCCTTTGTGTGTGAAAAAGTGCTTCCTGATTTCTCTCCTGAGTGGGCTGGATCTAATTTTAAGATTGTGCCCTCTTGTTCTGCATTCTCCGAGAGGAAGTAATTTCTCCGTACCCACCCTAGTGAATCCCTTCATTATTTTAAGCACCTAAATTAACTTGCCCCGCAACCTTCAAAATGTAAAAGAATACAAACTGTCTCCTCTTGTTCAATATCAACAACTTGTATTTATATAGCGCCTTTTAACCTAGTAAAATGTCCCAAGGTACTTCACAGGAGTGTTACCAAACAAAGTTTGACACAACCCACATAAGGGAATATTAGAGCAGATGTCATTAGGTTTGGCGGAGTATCTCATAGGAGGACAGCGAAGCGGACAGGTTTAGGGATGGAATTTCAGAGCTTAGGGCCCAGGCAGCTGAAGCCACAACTACCAATAAAGGAGCAATTAGAATCAGGAATGTTCAAGAGGCTCGAGTTGGAGGAGTGCAGCTACCTCGGAGGGTTGTGAGGTTGGAGGAGTCACTAGAAATAACTCTTGCTCTTGATGACCTATACTCATTTCCATTTCCCGCTACATTCATCTGATCACCCTCTTCACCAATTCTGAAGTTTCCCATATTCTTCCCAATTAACCTTTTCTGAAGCTCTTTTTTCTTTATTATTTTACAATCAATTGTCTTGTTAATCAATTTTGTGCCTCTTACACACTACCTTTGCTAATTTAATGAAGTATTCACCTTGTGTGTTTTCCTATATGTCTTTGAAGGTGGTCCATTTGTTCTGTGTTAATAAATTATTCCCAGTCAATCTGTTTTAGCTCTTGCCTCAAACCTCTATTTTGTTTTTTAAAATCTCTGTATATGACATACACACTCTTTGCTATTCTCGACTGCCATTTTCTTGAATAAAATCTTCGCAGTTCTTCCTATAAGGTACTTGCAGACCTTTGCTTCAGCTATATTAGACCAGCTCTTGTTCATTTCCCCTTTCAATTAATATGCTTTTGCTATTAATATTACAGGCTCTCTGCTGGAATACTGCTGGGCTTCCAGAGTCCATTTTTTTTGTTTTCTCATTATGAATGATATGATTATGAAATATATCCCAGGCTTCTAATGGAAGCAAGTTCTGACCATCATTTTCCAATCCTCTGGCTATAGGCATGGTGCTGGAGGGCTGGAGAACAGCTCACATCGTACCATTGTTTAATAAGGGAGGAAGGAATAGCCTAATTACAGAGCAGTCCATCTAACCTCAGTGGTGGGCAAATTATTGGAAAATATTCTGAGGAACACTATAAATCATCATTTAGAAAGGCACGGAATTAATCAAGTACGGTCAACATTGGTTTGTTAAGGAAAGGTCATGTCTGACTAAATCTTTTGATGTGGTAACATGGAGGGTCAATGAGGGTAATGCATTTGATGTAGTTAACAGATTTTAGCAAGGCTTTTGACAAGGTTGCACATGGCAGACTGGTCAGAAAATTAAAAGCTTATGGGATCCAAGGGAAGGTTGGATCTAAAAGTGGCTCAGCGGGAGGAAGCAAAGGGTGTTTTTGTGACTGGAAGGCTGTTTCCAGTGGGTTCCACAGGTTTCAGTACTGGGTCCCTTGCTGTCCATGGTATACAACAATGACTTCGACTCAAATGCAGGGGTCAGGATTAAGACAATTGCAGATGATACAAAACTTGATCGTGTGCTTGATAGTGAGGAAGAAAGCTGTAGACTGCAGGAAGAGATCAATGGACTAGTCAAGTGGGCGGAACAGTGGCAAATGGAATTCAATCCGGAATAGAGTGAGGTAATGCATCTGGGGAAGGATAACAGGGGCGGCACAGTGGCGCAGTGGTTAGCACTGCAGTCTCACAGCTCTAGCGACCCGGATTCAATTCTGGGTACTGCCTGTGTGGAGTTTGCAAGTTCTCCCTGTGTCTGCGTGGGTTTCCTCTGGGTGCTCCGGTTTCCTCCCACAAGCCAAAGACTTGCTGGTTGATAGGTAAATTGGCCATTATAAATTGCCCCTAGTAGGTGGTAGGGAAATATAGGGACAGGTGGGGATGTGGTAGGAATATGGAATTAGTGTAGGATTAGTATCAATGGGTGGTTGATGGTCGGCACAGACTCGGTGGGCCGAAGGGCCTGTTTCAGTGCTGTATCTCTGTAACTGTAACTGAATGCAAAATAAATGGTAGAATACTGAGAAATGTAGAGCAGGGTTGTCCAACATAAGGCCCACAAGCCAGAATCCAGCCTGCCAAAGGTTTCCATCCAGGCCACAGATGTATTTCAGAGATGAGAAATTCCCATTGGCTTATTCTTTCAGACTGGCTTTTTTAAAAAATTGCAATTCAGTTTCACAACTGGCAGATCTTGACATCGGGGGTAAAAGCAGTTTCCGAACATTGGGCAGATTCGGGGTTTTCCGGCAGGTTCTGACTTTTTTTTAAAAAGGCAGCCGGAAAAGCCCGAATCTGTCTGAAGTTCAGAAACTGCTGTTCCCGATGTCAGTACCTGTCAGCTGTGAAACTGACATTGCAATTCTTTTAAAAAGAACTGACCAACCACAAAGCTGCTCTGCTGAGCACTCCAGCTCCCTGCAACTGTCAGAGAAAGAGAGAGAGAGAGGGGAGAGAAAGAGAGAGAGGGGGAGAGAAAGAGAGAGGGGGGGGCGAGAGGGGGGAGAGACAGAGGGGGGGCAGAGAGAAAGAGAGGGCAGACAGAGAGAGGGGAGACACATAGAGTAAGGATGACATGGGGGGGAATCAACACCGAGGCGGGGAACAACACAGAGGGAGGAACAACACAGAGAGTGTAACTCAGAGAGGGGGCCACAGGCATATTATTACATATTTCTATGTATTAATTATATTCAAAAGGTGCATGTGTGGATCCTAGTTTTGATTAAGGATTGAAAGTGAGAAAAGATACTTTCACTAATCCAATCTCTAAATGTTTGCTTTCCTCTTCCTTAGATCACTATGGTAACCACACTTCAATGCTCCACACCACAACAAATTTACTGAAGGAGGGATGATTGGTGTAGGGCCGAAATTTATACTTCCACTGCTGCAATCAGTGGTGGACGTAAACCATGGAGGTCCTCCCGCGCGAGCCACACGTCACGGAACCGCCGCAGTATTAAACACAGTGGCTCATTTAAATAGCCGGGGCGGACTAACCACCCCAAAGACATGGAGGGGGGGGCCGGTCTGTCCCCAGCAATGGTGTCAGCCAGCTTTGCGCAGGCGCTGAGGCCATCTTTAATGGCTCTGAGCCCCACATTTCAATTTAAATGTTTAAAGAGATAGTGACTTTAAAAGATTAAATAAATTGATCCTGACTCTCTCCCACCTTCCCCCCAATAATCATAGGATTAATTACCAGCCCTGTCCGGCAACCCCCTCCACCCACCCCCCCCCCGCCACCCCACTCCTCGCCAAAACACTTACCTTGTGCACCTGACCTTCCCACCTAAAGTTCACAAACTTTAAACTTTACCCCTTCCCACCATCCCCTATTCCAATGAAATCACTCTGACACCACTCTCTTCCCACCCACCGCACTGAACATCTTGCCTGCTTCCCCCCCCCCTCACCACCAGTGTTCCGCTTGGATCCCCGGATGGGGAACCGAAGGCGGGGGAGTGCTGGCCACCAGCACCAATATCACTCCGGGACGGGCGGCAGGAGCGGGAAGGTAATTAATTCATTAATTTAAATTGTTTTACAAATTTAAATTTGACTGCCGTCGCCGAGTGGCAGGGTTTGGGTTGCCACTAGGCCTCACCGCTACCAGCAACATTGGGCCATGCTTTCTCAGCATCGAGGCCCATGATGGGCCTCTCCCGGAAGCATTTTCCATCCCCCCACTCCCTCTCCCGGCCACGACCCCTGACATTGGGGATCAGTGAAATTCAGCTCGTTGTCTTTCAGGATAAGTTTTTCGTGTACAGATATTTAAATGTGAACACTTTCTCAACTAATGAAAACCTTCAAGTTTCACAACCTTTCCTGTAAAAGTTCAGCTTCATCACACGTTACCAGAGCAGAACTGTGGCACCAACAGCAAATATCAAGTACCTTTCTCCCGGGCTGCTAGCTACAGTTAACAGGACATCTGTCTTCCATTCTGGGAGACTCCTGGAGAATTCAGGAGGGTTGGCAATCCTGGTCGTCAGGGTGCAACCCAATATCAGGCCTCAGCCAGTAAGTACTGTGTGGAAGTGCAAATTCCCCCATGCTGTGGCTCCATGATGCAGTATCATTGCTGTAATGTACAGTCTTTCCCATTGACCCATTCAAATGTTCTCCAGTGACCTGTGGCATCAAATCAGCCCACAAAGGGTAGGCAGTGGCGTAGTGGTATTATCACTGGACTAGTAACCCAGAGACCCAGGCTATTGATCTGGAGACATGGGTTCGAATCACACCACAGCAGAAGGTGGAATTTGAATTTAATTAATAAATCTGGAATTAAAAGCTAGTCTAATGATGGCTATGAAACCATTGTCGATTGTTGTAAAAACCCATCTGGTTCACTAACGTCCTTCAGGGAAGGAAATCTGCTGTCCTTACCTGATCTGGCCTACATGTGACTCCAAACCCACAGCAATGTGGTTAACTCTTACATGCCCTCTGAAATAGCCTAGCAAGCTACTCAGTTGTACCTAACCGCTACGAAGTCAATAAAAAGGAATGAAACCGGACGGAGCACCCGGCATCGACCTAGGCACCGGAAACGACAACGGCAAACCCAGCCCTGTCGACCCTGCAATGTCCTCCTTACTAACATCTGGGGGCTTGTGCCAAAGTTGGGACAGCTGTCCCACAGACTAGTCAAGCAACAGCCTGACATAGTCATACTCACGGAATCGTACATTACAGACAATGTCCCAGACACTGCAATCACTATCCCTGGGTATGTCCTCTCTCACCGGCAGAACAGACCCGGCAGAGCTGGCGGGACAGTGATCTACAGTAGGGAGGGAGTTGCCCTGGGAGTCCTCAACATCGACAACAGGAGGGCATGCCAGGAGCTGCACCAGGCATACCTCAAAATGAGGTGTCAACCTGGTGAAGTTACAACCCAGGACGACTTGCATGCCAAACTGCATAAGCAGCATGCAATAGACAGAGCTAAGCGATCCCATAACCAACGGATCAGATCTAAGCTCTGCAGTCGTGTCACATCCAGTCGTGAATGGTGGTGGACAATTAAACAACTAACTGGAGGAGGTGGCTCCACAAATATCCCCATCCTCAATGATGGGGGAGCCCAGCACATCAGTGCAAAAGATAAGGCTGAAGCATTTGCAACAATCTTCAGCCAGAAGTGCCGAGTTGATGATCCATCTCGGCTCCCTCCTGAAGTCCCCAGCATTACAGATGCCAGACTTCAGCCAATTCGATTCACTCCACGTGATATCAAGAAACGAATGAAGGCACTGGATACTGCAAAGGCTATGGGTCCTGACAATATTCCGGCAATAGTACTGAAGACTTGTGCTCCAGCACTTGCCACATCCCTAGCCAAGCTGTTCCAGTACAGCTACAACACTGGCATTTACCCGGCAATGTGGAAAATTGCCCAGGTATATCCTGTACACAAAAAGCAGGACAAGTCCAATCCGGCCAATTACTGCCCCATCAGTCTACTCTCAATCATCAGTAAAGTGATGGAAGGTGTCATCAACAGTGTCATCAAGCAGCACTTGCTTAGCAATAACCTGCTCAGTGACACTCAGTTTGGGTTCCGCCAGGGCCACTCATCTCCTGATCTCACTTCAGCCTTGGTTCAAACATGGACAAAAGAACTGAACTCAAGAGGTGAGGTGAGAGTGACTGCCCTTGACATCAAGGCAACATTTGACCAAGTATGGCATCAAGGAGCCCTAGCAAAACTGAGGTCAATGGGAATCAGGGGGAAAACTCTTTGCTGGTTGGAGTCATACCTAGTGCAAAGGAAGATGGTTGTGTTTGTTGGAGGTCAATCATCCGAGCTCCAAGACATCACTGCAGGAGTTCCTCAGGGTAGTGTCCTAGGCCCACCCATCTTCAGCTGCTTCATCAATGACCTTCCTTCAATCATAGGGTCAGAAGTAGGGATGTTCGCTGATGATTGCACAATATTCAGCACCATTCACGACTCCTCAAATACCGAAGCAATCCATGTAGAAATGCAGCAAGACCTGGACAATATCCAGGCTTGGGCTGATAAGTGGCAAGTAACATTCGCGCCACACAAGTGCCAGGCAATGACCAACTCCAACAAGAGGGAATCTAACCATCTCCCCATGACATTCAATGGCATTACCATCACTGAATCCCCCACTATCAACATCCTAGGGGCTACCATTGACCAGAAACTGAACTGGACTAGCTATATAAATACCGTGGCTACAAGAGCAGGTCAGAGGCAAGGAATCCTGAGGTGAGTAACTCACCTCCTGACTCCCCAAAGTCTGTCCACCATCTACAAGGCACAAGTCAGGAGTGTGATGGATTAGTCTCCACTTGCCTGGATGGGTGCAGCTCCAACAACACTGAAGAAGCTCGACACCATCCAGGGCAAAGCAGCCCACTTGATTGGCACATCATCCACAAACATTCACTCCCTCCACCACCGACACACAGTGGCAGCAGTGTGTACCATCTACAAGATGCACTGCAGTAATGCAACAAGGCTCCTTAGACAGCACCTTCCAAACCCGCGACCTCTACCACCTCGAAGGACAAGAGCAGCTGATGCATGGGAACATCACCACCTGTAAGTTCCCCTCCAAGTCACACAGCATCCTGACTTGGAACTATAAATCCGCTCCTTCACTGTTGTTGGGTCAAAATCCTGGAACTCCCTTCCTAACAGCACTGTGGGTGTACCTACCTCACATGGACTGCAATGGTTCAAGAGGCAGCTCATCATCACCTTCTCAAGGGCAATTAGGGATGGGCAATAAATGCTGGCCTGGCCAGTGACGCCCACATCCCATGAATGAATAAAAAAAAGCAGTAAATTATTGTGACTTTTACCCTTTCAGTGACCCTTGCTGTGTTGGAATAAAGTAAAATACTGCAGATGTTGGCAATCTGAAATAAAAACAGAAAGTGCTGGAAATACTCAGCAAGTCTGGCAGCATCTGTAGAGACAGAAACAGAGTTAACGTTTCAGGTCTGTGAACTTTCATCAGAACAGTTTGATGAAAGCTCATTGACCTGAAACATTAACTCTGTTTCTCTCTCCACAGATGCTACCAGACTTTCTGGGATAGAGTTGGCTGGATTTGCTGAAGTTCATCTTTTAACTTAGAATAGTTTCAGTTATTAACTCTCATTGACATTCATTCAAACATTTGAACTCAATGAAGGCTCTTAATGAGTCAGAGGACACTGTTTGAGGAACACTCAGCCAGTTCCTTCTATTCTCTCCTTTCCCCTTTTGTCCCTCCTCTGTGATTACTACATTGTCAGCAACAATGATTGGACACTCTGAGGCTGGACGATATGACTGACCTCTCCCTCACCCCCAGCAGCAAGGGAAGCTCACACATGAAGAACGGAAACTTGCTGGAGAGCTCAAGGAACTTTACCCCAAAGTGCGGCAACACCTTCTGGAAAGTATTAAATCCCCTTTAAACCCGACAATTACTGGTGAGAGCTGGTTGGGGTCAGAGTGCACTGCTGCCTCCACTGTGCAGTTCAACAATCTGCCTTCTTCTGTTTTCTCTACAAAGGTCAGGACTATATTTGATGATTTCGCAGTTATTGGAGATGATGTTTCCACTTACAAATCCATGTCATGATACCTTTTTCTATTTTTACCAACAAAAAACTATTTATAGGTCCCCATTCAGCATCGCTGGTAGATTGTTAGCCCTTACTGTGATACATTCCCAACCTCTCCTCCCATCCCTGCCCACACATTCTGCTGATTTAGCAGAGGATGTCAGGTCAGCTTAGAATGTGACATGGCAACTGATACATCCAAAAACATGTTTTGTGTTCCATTGATCAGCCAATTAAAGCAACATATAATCACTAACTTCCAATATAATTTAATTGCTAACATTTACACAAACTCATACCATTTATTATCACACAAAACCAACTTTCATGCGTGTTGCTCAACTCTGTAAAATATCCTGTAATGCTTGGGGGCAAAAACAATTAGAGTGACGCTCACTCTGGGCTTCGATGGTTAATGCACTGCCTGGTGTCATCCTGAGCCAACAGAGACTCTGCATTAGCCTCAGTGACTGTAGCCTGGGGAGGAGGAAATCTGTCAGGAGGTGCTCCCTATCCAGATCATTACCCAAGAAAATGTGAGAGAATGTCAGAGAATACAAAATTGGACATGGCTTTGATAATGTCAATCAGGATAGAACAATGAGCAGAAAGAAACGTATAAGCCTGTAATAAAAGCAAAATACTGCGGATGCTGGAAATCTGAAACAAAAACAAGAAATGCCGGATTCACTCAGCAGGTCTGGCAGCGTCTGTGGAAAGAGAAGCAGAGTTAACGTTTCGGGTCAGTGACCCTTCTTCGGAACTGACAAATATTAGAAAAGTCACAGATTATAAACAAGTGAGGTGGGGGTTGGGCAAGGGATAACAAAGGAGAAGGTGCAGATTGGACCAGGCCACATAGCTGACCAAAAGGTCACGGAGCAAAGGCAAACAATATGTTAATGGTGTGTTGAAAGACAAAGCATTAGTACAGATTAGGTGTGAATATACTGAATATTGAACATCAGCAAGTGCAAACCTGAAGAAGAACAACCTGAAAAAAACAGTGGGTAAGCAAACTGAACAAACTAAGATGAAATGAAATAAATGCAAGAAAAGATTGTAAAAAATGTAAAAGGAATGCAAAAAAATGGAAGAAAAAATGACTAAAAATGAAAGTAAAGTGGGGGGCTGTCATGCTCTGAAATTATTGAACTCAATGTTCAGTCCGGCAGGCTGTAGTGTGCCCAATCGGTAGATGAGATGCTGTTCCTCGAGCTTGCGTTGATGTTCACTGGAACACTGCAGCAATCCCAGGACAGAGATGTGAGCATGAGAGCAGGGGGGAGTGTTGAAATGGCAAGCAACCGGAAGCTCAGGGTCCTGCTTGCGGACTGAGCGGAGATGTTCCGCAAAGCGGTCACCCAGTCTGCGTTTGGTCTCCCCAATATAGAGGAGACCACACTGTGAGCAGCGAATACAGTATACTACATTGAAAGAAGTACAAGTAAATCGCTGCTTCACCTGAAAGGAGTGTTTGGGACCTGGGATAGTGAGGAGAGAGGAGGTAAATGGGCAGGTATTACACCTCCTGCGATTGCAAGGGAAGGTGCCCTGGGATGGGGACGAGGTGGTGGGGGTAATGGAGGAGTGGACCAGTGTGTCGTGGAGGGAACGATCCCTTCGGAATGCTGACAGGGGAAGGGAGGGGAAGATGTGACTGGTAGTGGCATCACGCTGGAGGTGGCGAAAATGGCGGAGGATGATCCTTTGGATATGGAGGCTGGTGGGATGAAAAGTGAGGAGAAGGGGAACCCTGTCACGGTTCTGGGAGGGAGGGGAAGGGGTGAGGGTAGAGGTGCGGGGAATGGGTCGGACACGGTTGAGGGCCCTGTCAATCACAGTGGGGGGAAATCCTCGGTTGAGGAAAAAGGAGGTCATATCAGAAGCACCGTCATGGAAGGTAGCATCATCAGAGCAGATGCGTCGGAGACGGAGAAACTGGGAGAATGGAATGGAGTCCTTACAGGAGGTAGGGTGTGAAGAAGTGTAGTCGAGGTAGCTGTGGGAGTCAGTGAGCTTATAATGGATATTGGTAGACAACCTATCCCCAGAGATGGAGACAGAGAAGTCGAGGAAGGGAAGGGAAGTGTCAGAGATGGACCATGTAAAGGTGAGAGAAGGGTGGAAATTGGAAGCAAAGTTGATAAAGTTTTCTAGTTCGGGGCGGGAGCAGGAAACGGCACCGATACAGTCATCAATGTACCGGAAAAAGAGTTGGGGGAGGGGGCCTGAGTAGGACTGGAACAAAGAATGCTCGACATATCCCACAAAAAGACAGGCATAACTAGGACCCATGCGGGTACCCATAGCGACACCTTTTACTTGAAGGAAATGCATGGAGTTGAAGGAGAAGTTGTTCAATGTGAGAACAAGTTCAGCCAGGCGGAGGAGGGTGTTGGTGGATGGGGACTGGTTGGGCCTCTGTTCCAGGAAGAAGCGGAGAGCCCTCAAACCATCCTGGTGGGGGATGGAGGTGTAGAGCGATTGGACGTCCATAGTGAAGAGGAGGCGGTTGGGACCAGGAAACTGGAAATTGTCAAAATGACGTAGGGCGTCAGAAGAGTCACGGATGTAGGTGGGAAGAGACTGGACCAGCGGAGAAAAGATAGAGTCTAGATAGGAAGAAATAAGTTCAGTGGGTTTCATTGTAGTATACTGTATTCGCTGCTCACAATGTGGTCTCCTCTACATTGGGGAGACCAAACGCAGATTGGGTGACTGCTTTGCGGAACACCTCCACTCAGTCCGCAAGCAGGACTCCGAGCTTCTGGTTTCTGGCCATTCCAACACACCCCTCTGCTCTCATGCTCACATCTCTGTCCTGGGATTGCTGCAGTGTTCCGGCGAACATCAACATAAGCTTGAGGACCAGCATGTCATTTACCGATTAGGCACAATACAGCCTGCCGGACTGAACATTGAGTTCAATAATTTCAGAGCATGACGGCCCCCCACCCCACTTTTTATGTTTAGTTATTTTTTTATTTTTTTTATTTTTTATTTTTTATTTGGCTATTTTATTTTAGTTTTTTTAGTGTGTTTAGTTTGTTTCTACTGTGCCTACCCACTGTTTCTGTTTTTTTATGTTGTGCTTGGAGTGCTTTGTGCTTTACAGTCCATTCACACACTCTCTGTACCAACGTTTGTCTTTCAGTACATCATTAACATACCGTTTGCCTTTGTTCCATGACCTTCTGGCCAGTTATTCCCTGTGACTTTGTCATTATCAACACATTCTCTTTTGTTATCTCTTGCCCCACCCTGCTTGACTTGCTTAAAATCTTTTACGTTTCTAATATTGGTCAGTTCTGAAGAAGGGTCACTGACCTGAAACATTAACTCTGCTTCTCTCTCCACAGATGCTGCCAGACCTGCTGAGTATTTCCAGCATTTCTTGTTTTTAAATACAAGATGGATCAGTTTGTGGTGGTGATGTTTGACTGGACTATATCAGTCGGATCTGTTTGTGATGGTGATGTTTGACTGGACTATAGGAGTCGGATCTGTTTGTGATGGTGATGTTTGACTGGACTATATGAGTCGGATCTGTTTGTGATGGTGATGTTTGACTGGAATATAGGAGTCGGATCTGTTTGTGATGGTGATGTTTGACTGGACTATAGGAGTCGGATCTGTTTGTGATGGTGATGTTTGACTGGACTATAGGAGTTGGATCTGTTTGTGATGGTGATGTTTGACTGGACTATAGGAGTTGGATCTGTTTGTGATGGTGATGTTTGACTGGACTATAGGAGTTGGATCTGTTTGTGATGGTGATGTTTGACTGGACTATAGGAGTTGGATCTGTTTGTGATGGTGATGTTTGACTGGACTATAGGAGTTGGATCTGTTTGTGATGGTGATGTTTGACTGGACTATAGGAGTTGGATCTGTTTGTGATGGTGATGTTTGACTGGACTATAGGAGTTGGATCTGTTTGTGATGGTGATGTTTGACTGGACTATAGGAGTTGGATCTGTTTGTGATGGTGATGTTTGACTGGACTATAGGAGTTGGATCTGTTTGTGATGGTGATGTTTGACTGGACTATAGGAGTTGGATCTGTTTGTGATGGTGATGTTTGACTGGACTATAGGAGTTGGATCTGTTTGTGATGGTGATGTTTGACTGGACTATAGGAGTTGGATCTGTTTGTGATGGTGATGTTTGACTGGACTATAGGAGTTGGATCTGTTTGTGATGGTGATGTTTGACTGGACTATAGGAGTTGGATCTGTTTGTGATGGTGATGTTTGACTGGACTATAGGAGTTGGATCTGTTTGTGATGGTGATGTTTGACTGGACTATAGGAGTCGGATCTGTTTGTGATGGTGATGTTTGACTGGACTATAGGAGTTGGATCTGTTTGTGGTGGTGATGTTTGACTGGACTATAGGAGTCGGATCTGTTTGTGGTGGTGATGTTTGACTGGACTATAGGAGTTGGATCTGTTTGTGATGGTGATGTTTGACTGGACTATAGGAGTTGGATCTGTTTGTGATGGTGATGTTTGACTGGACTATAGGAGTCGGATCTGTTTGTGATGGTGATGTTTGACTGGACTATAGAAGTCGGATCTGTTTGTGATGGTGATGTTTGACTGGACTATAGGAGTCGGATCTGTTTGTGATGGTGATGTTTGACTGGACTATAGGAGTCGGATCTGTTTGTGATGGTGATGTTTGACTGGACTATAGGAGTTGGATCTGTTTGTGATGGTGATGTTTGACTGGACTATAGGAGTCGGATCTGTTTGTGATGGTGATGTTTGACTGGACCTTAGGAGTTGGATCTGTTTGTGATGGTGATGTTTGACTGGACTATAGGAGTCGGATCTGTTTGTGATGGTGATGTTTGACTGGACTATAGGAGTCGGATCTGTTTGTGATGGTGATGTTTGACTGGACTATAGGAGTCGGATCTGTTTGTGATGGTGATGTTTGACTGGACTATAGGAGTCGGATCTGTTTGTGATGGTGATGTTTGACTGGACTATAGGAGTCGGATCTGTTTGTGATGGTGATGTTTGACTGGACTATAGGAGTCGGATCTGTTTGTGATGGTGATGTTTGACTGGACTATAGGAGTCGGATCTGTTTGTGATGGTGATGTTTGACTGGACTATAGGAGTCGGATCTGTTTGTGATGGTGATGTTTGACTGGACTATAGGAGTCGGATCTGTTTGTGATGGTGATGTTTGACTGGACTATAGGAGTCGGATCTGTTTGTGATGGTGATGTTTGACTGGACTATAGGAGTTGGATCTGTTTGTGATGGTGATGTTTGACTGGACTATAGGAGTCGGATCTGTTTGTGATGGTGATGTTTGACTGGACTATAGGAGTTGGATCTGTTTGTGATGGTGATGTTTGACTGGACTATAGGAATGGGATCTGTTTGAGATGGTGATGTTTGACTGGACTATAGGAGTTGGATCTGTTTGTGATGGTGATGTTTGACTGGACTATAGGAGTTGGATCTGTTTGTGATGGTGATGTTTGACTGGACTATAGGAGTCGGATCTGTTTGTGATGGTGATGTTTGACTGGACTATAGGAGTCGGATCTGTTTGTGATGGTGATGTTTGACTGGACTATAGGAGTTGGATCTGTTTGTGATGGTGATGTTTGACTGGACTATAGGAGTCGGATCTGTTTGTGATGGTGATGTTTGACTGGACTATAGGAGTTGGATCTGTTTGTGATGGTGATGTTTGACTGGACTATAGGAGTTGGATCTGTTTGTGGTGGTGATGTTTGACTGGACTATAGGAGTTGGATCTGTTTGTGATGGTGATGTTTGACTGGACTATAGGAGTCGGATCTGTTTGTGATGGTGATGTTTGACTGGACGATAGGAGTCGGATCTGTTTGTGATGGTGATGTTTGACTGGACTATAGGAGTTGGATCTGTTTGTGATGGTGATGTTTGACTGGACTATAGGAGTCGGATCTGTTTGTGGTGGTGATGTTTGACTGGACTATAGGAGTTGGATCTGTTTGTGATGGTGATGTTTGACTGGACTATAGGAGTTGGATCTGTTTGTGATGGTGATGTTTGACTGGACTATAGGAGTTGGATCTGTTTGTGGTGGTGATGTTTGACTGGACTATAGGAGTTGGATCTGTTTGTGATGGTGATGTTTGACTGGACTATAGGAGTCGGATCTGTTTGTGATGGTGATGTTTGACTGGACGATAGGAGTCGGATCTGTTTGTGATGGTGATGTTTGACTGGACTATAGGAGTTGGATCTGTTTGTGATGGTGATGTTTGACTGGACTATAGGAGTCGGATCTGTTTGTGGTGGTGATGTTTGACTGGACTATAGGAGTTGGATCTGTTTGTGATGGTGATGTTTGACTGGACTATAGGAGTTGGATCTGTTTGTGATGGTGATGTTTGACTGGACTATAGGAGTCGGATCTGTTTGTGATGGTGATGTTTGACTGGACTATAGAAGTCGGATCTGTTTGTGATGGTGATGTTTGACTGGACTATAGGAGTTGGATCTGTTTGTGATGGTGATGTTTGACTGGACTATAGGAGTTGGATCTGTTTGTGATGGTGATGTTTGACTGGACTATAGGAGTCGGATCTGTTTGTGATGGTGATGTTTGACTGGACTATAGGAGTCGGATCTGTTTGTGATGGTGATGTTTGACTGGACTATAGGAGTCGGATCTGTTTGTGATGGTGATGTTTGACTGGACTATAGGAGTCGGATCTGTTTGTGATGGTGATGTTTGACTGGACTATAGGAGTTGGATCTGTTTGTGATGGTGATGTTTGACTGGACTATAGGAGTCGGATCTGTTTGTGATGGTGATGTTTGACTGGACTATAGGAGTCGGATCTGTTTGTGATGGTGATGTTTGACTGGACTATAGAAGTTGGATGTGTTTGTGATGGTGATGTTTGACTGGACTATAGGAGTCGGATCTGTTTGTGATGGTGATGTTTGACTGGACTATAGGAGTCGGATCTGTTTGTGATGGTGATGTTTGACTGGACTATAGGAGTCGGATCTGTTTGTGATGGTGATGTTTGACTGGACTATAGGAGTCGGATCTGTTTGTGATGGTGATGTTTGACTGGACTATAGGAGTCGGATCTGTTTGTGATGGTGATGTTTGACTGGACTATAGGAGTCGGATCTGTTTGTGATGGTGATGTTTGACTGGACTATAGGAGTTGGATCTGTTTGTGATGGTGATGTTTGACTGGACTATAGGAGTCGGATCTGTTTGTGATGGTGATGTTTGACTGGACTATAGGAGTTGGATCTGTTTGTGATGGTGATGTTTGACTGGACTATAGGAATGGGATCTGTTTGAGATGGTGATGTTTGACTGGACTATAGGAGTTGGATCTGTTTGTGATGGTGATGTTTGACTGGACTATAGGAGTTGGATCTGTTTGTGATGGTGATGTTTGACTGGACTATAGGAGTCGGATCTGTTTGTGATGGTGATGTTTGACTGGACTATAGGAGTCGGATCTGTTTGTGATGGTGATGTTTGACTGGACTATAGGAGTTGGATCTGTTTGTGATGGTGATGTTTGACTGGACTATAGGAGTCGGATCTGTTTGTGATGGTGATGTTTGACTGGACTATAGGAGTTGGATCTGTTTGTGATGGTGATGTTTGACTGGACTATAGGAGTTGGATCTGTTTGTGGTGGTGATGTTTGACTGGACTATAGGAGTTGGATCTGTTTGTGATGGTGATGTTTGACTGGACTATAGGAGTCGGATCTGTTTGTGATGGTGATGTTTGACTGGACTATAGGAGTTGGATCTGTTTGTGATGGTGATGTTTGACTGGACTATAGGAGTCGGATCTGTTTGTGATGGTGATGTTTGACTGGACTATAGGAGTCGGATCTGTTTGTGATGGTGATGTTTGACTGGACTATAGGAGTCGGATCTGTTTGTGATGGTGATGTTTGACTGGACTATAGGAGTCGGATCTGTTTGTGATGGTGATGTTTGACTGGACTATAGGAGTTGGATCTGTTTGTGATGGTGATGTTTGACTGGACTATAGGAGTCGGATCTGTTTGTGATGGTGATGTTTGACTGGACTATAGGAGTCGGATCTGTTTGTGATGGTGATGTTTGACTGGACTATAGGAGTTGGATCTGTTTGTGATGGTGATGTTTGACTGGACTATAGGAGTTGGATCTGTTTGTGATGGTGATGTTTGACTGGACTATAGGAGTCGGATCTGTTTGTGATGGTGATGTTTGACTGGACTATAGGAGTTGGATCTGTTTGTGATGGTGATGTTTGACTGGACTATAGGAGTCGGATCTGTTTGTGATGGTGATGTTTGACTGGACTATAGAAGTTGGATGTGTTTGTGATGGTGATGTTTGACTGGACTATAGGAGTCGGATCTGTTTGTGATGGTGATGTTTGACTGGACTATAGGAGTCGGATCTGTTTGTGATGGTGATGTTTGACTGGACTATAGGAGTCGGATCTGTTTGTGATGGTGATGTTTGACTGGACTATAGGAGTCGGATCTGTTTGTGATGGTGATGTTTGACTGGACTATAGGAGTCGGATCTGTTTGTGATGGTGATGTTTGACTGGACTATAGGAGTCGGATCTGTTTGTGATGGTGATGTTTGACTGGACTATAGGAGTTGGATCTGTTTGTGATGGTGATGTTTGACTGGACTATAGGAGTCGGATCTGTTTGTGATGGTGATGTTTGACTGGACTATAGGAATGGGATCTGTTTGAGATGGTGATGTTTGACTGGACTATAGGAGTTGGATCTGTTTGTGATGGTGATGTTTGACTGGACTATAGGAGTTGGATCTGTTTGTGATGGTGATGTTTGACTGGACTATAGGAGTCGGATCTGTTTGTGATGGTGATGTTTGACTGGACTATAGGAGTCGGATCTGTTTGTGATGGTGATGTTTGACTGGACTATAGGAGTTGGATCTGTTTGTGATGGTGATGTTTGACTGGACTATAGGAGTCGGATCTGTTTGTGATGGTGATGTTTGACTGGACTATAGGAGTTGGATCTGTTTGTGATGGTGATGTTTGACTGGACTATAGGAGTTGGATCTGTTTGTGGTGGTGATGTTTGACTGGACTATAGGAGTTGGATCTGTTTGTGATGGTGATGTTTGACTGGACTATAGGAGTCGGATCTGTTTGTGATGGTGATGTTTGACTGGACGATAGGAGTCGGATCTGTTTGTGATGGTGATGTTTGACTGGACTATAGGAGTTGGATCTGTTTGTGATGGTGATGTTTGACTGGACTATAGGAGTCGGATCTGTTTGTGGTGGTGATGTTTGACTGGACTATAGGAGTTGGATCTGTTTGTGATGGTGATGTTTGACTGGACTATAGGAGTTGGATCTGTTTGTGATGGTGATGTTTGACTGGACTATAGGAGTCGGATCTGTTTGTGATGGTGATGTTTGACTGGACTATAGAAGTCGGATCTGTTTGTGATGGTGATGTTTGACTGGACTATAGGAGTTGGATCTGTTTGTGATGGTGATGTTTGACTGGACTATAGGAGTTGGATCTGTTTGTGATGGTGATGTTTGACTGGACTATAGGAGTCGGATCTGTTTGTGATGGTGATGTTTGACTGGACTATAGGAGTTGGATCTGTTTGTGATGGTGATGTTTGACTGGACTATAGGAGTTGGATCTGTTTGTGATGGTGATGTTTGACTGGACTATAGGAGTCGGATCTGTTTGTGATGGTGATGTTTGACTGGACTATAGGAGTCGGATCTGTTTGTGATGGTGATGTTTGACTGGACTATAGGAGTCGGATCTGTTTGTGATGGTGATGTTTGACTGGACTATAGGAGTTGGATCTGTTTGTGATGGTGATGTTTGACTGGACTATAGGAGTTGGATCTGTTTGTGATGGTGATGTTTGACTGGACTATAGGAGTCGGATCTGTTTGTGATGGTGATGTTTGACTGGACTATAGGAGTTGGATCTGTTTGTGATGGTGATGTTTGACTGGACTATAGGAGTCGGATCTGTTTGTGATGGTGATGTTTGACTGGACTATAGAAGTTGGATGTGTTTGTGATGGTGATGTTTGACTGGACTATAGGAGTCGGATCAGTTTGTGATGGTGATGTTTGACTGGACTATATAAGTCGGATCTGTTTGTGATGGTGATGTTTGACTGGACTATAGGAGTTGGATCTGTTTGTGATGGTGATGTTTGACTGGACTATAGGAGTTGGATCTGTTTGTGATGGTGATGTTTGACTGGACTATAGGAGTCGGATCTGTTTGTGATGGTGATGTTTGACTGGACTATAGGAGTTGGATCTGTTTGTGATGGTGATGTTTGACTGGACTATAGGAGTTGGATCTGTTTGTGATGGTGATGTTTGACTGGACTATAGGAGTTGGATCTGTTTGTGATGGTGATGTTTGACTGGACTATAGGAGTTGGATCTGTTTGTGATGGTGATGTTTGACTGGACTATAGGAGTCGGATCAGTTTGTGATGGTGATGTTTGACTGGACTATAGGAGTTGGATCTGTTTGTGATGGTGATGTTTGACTGGACTATAGGAGTCGGATCTGTTTGTGATGGTGATGTTTGACTGGACTATAGGATTTGGATCTGTTTGTGATGGTGATGTTTGACTGGACTATAGGAGTCGGATCTGTTTGTGATGGTGATGTTTGACTGGACTATAGGATTTGGATCTGTTTGTGATGGTGATGTTTGACTGGACTATAGGAGTTGGATCTGTTTGTGGTGGTGATGTTTGACTGGACTATAGGATTTGGATCTGTTTGTGATGGTGATGTTTGACTGGACTATAGGATTTGGATCTGTTTGTGATGGTGATGTTTGACTGGACTATAGGATTTGGATCTGTTTGTGGTGGTGATGTTTGACTGGACTATAGGATTTGGATCTGTTTGTGATGGTGATGTTTGACTGGACTATAGGAGTTGGATCTGTTTGTGGTGGTGATGTTTGACTGGACTATAGGATTTGGATCTGTTTGTGATGGTGATGTTTGACTGGACTATAGGATTTGGATCTGTTTGTGATGGTGATGTTTGACTGGACTATAGGATTTGGATCTGTTTGTGATGGTGATGTTTGACTGGACTATAGGATTTGGATCTGTTTGTGGTGGTGATGTTTGACTGGACTATAGGATTTGGATCTGTTTGTGATGGTGATGTTTGACTGGACTATAGGAGTTGGATCTGTTTGTGGTGGTGATGTTTGACTGGACTATAGGAGTTGGATCTGTTTGTGATGGTGATGTTTGACTGGACTATAGGAGTTGGATCTGTTTGTGATGGTGATGTTTGACTGGACTATAGGAGTTGGATCTGTTTGTGATGGTGATGTTTAACTGGACTATAGGAGTTGGATCTGTTTGTGATGGTGATGTTTGACTGGACTATAGGAGTCGGATCAGTTTGTGATGGTGATGTTTGACTGGACTATAGGAGTCGGATCAGTTTGTGATGGTGATGTTTGACTGGACTATATAAGTCGGATCTGTTTGTGATGGTGATGTTTGACTGGACTATAGGAGTTGGATCTGTTTGTGATGGTGATGTTTGACTGGACTATAGGAGTCGGATCTGTTTGTGATGGTGATGTTTGACTGGACTATAGGAGTCGGATCTGTTTGTGATGGTGATGTTTGACTGGACTATAGGAGTTGGATCTGTTTGTGATGGTGATGTTTGACTGGACTATAGGAGTTGGATCTGTTTGTGATGGTGATGTTTGACTGGACTATAGGAGTTGGATCTGTTTGTGATGGTGATGTTTGACTGGACTATAGGAGACGGATCGGTTTGTGATGGTGATGTTTGACTGGACTATAGGAGTCGGATCTGTTTGTGATGGTGATGTTTGACTGGACTATAGGAGACGGATCGGTTTGTGATGGTGATGTTTGACTGGACTATAGGAGTCGGATCTGTTTGTGATGGTGATGTTTGACTGGACTATAGGAGACGGATCGGTTTGTGATGGTGATGTTTGACTGGACTATAGGAGTTGGATCTGTTTGTGATGGTGATGTTTGACTGGACTATAGGAGTTGGATCTGTTTGTGATGGTGATGTTTGACTGGACTATAGGAGTCGGATCTGTTTGTGATGGTGATGTTTGACTGGACTATAGGAGTCGGATCTGTTTGTGATGGTGATGTTTGACTGGACTATAGGAGTTGGATCTGTTTGTGATGGTGATGTTTGACTGGACTATAGGAGTCGGATCTGTTTGTGATGGTGATGTTTGACTGGACTATAGGAGTTGGATCTGTTTGTGATGGTGATGTTTGACTGGACTATAGGAGTTGGATCTGTTTGTGATGGTGATGTTTGACTGGACTATAGGAGTCGGATCTGTTTGTGATGGTGATGTTTGACTGGACTATAGGAGTTGGATCTGTTTGTGATGGTGATGTTTGACTGGACTATAGGAGTTGGATCTGTTTGTGATGGTGATGTTTGACTGGACTATAGGAGTTGGATCTATTTGTGATGGTGATGTTTGACTGGACTATAGGAGTTGGATCTGTTTGTGATGGTGATGTTTGACTGGACTATAGGAGTTGGATCTGTTTGTGATGGTGATGTTTGACTGGACTATAGGAGTTGGATCTGTTTGTGATGGTGATGTTTGACTGGACTATAGGAGTTGGATCTGTTTGTGATGGTGATGTTTGACTGGACTATAGGAGTTGGATCTGTTTGTGATGGTGATGTTTGACTGGACTATAGGAGTCGGATCAGTTTGTGATGGTGATGTTTGACTGGACTATAGGAGTTGGATCTGTTTGTGATGGTGATGTTTGACTGGAGTATAGGAGTCGGATCTGTTTGTGATGGTGATGTTTGACTGGACTATAGGAGTCGGATCTGTTTGTGATGGTGATGTTTGACTGGACTATAGGAGTTGGATCTGTTTGTGATGGTGATGTTTGACTGGACTATAGGAGTTGGATCTGTTTGTGATGGTGATGTTTGACTGGAGTATAGGAGTCGGATCTGTTTGTGATGGTGATGTTTGACTGGACTATAGGAGTCGGATCAGTTTGTGATGGTGATGTTTGACTGGACTATAGGAGTTGGATCTGTTTGTGATGGTGATGTTTGACTGGACTATAGGAGTTGGATCTGTTTGTGATGGTGATGTTTGACTGGACTATAGGAGTTGGATCTGTTTGTGATGGTGATGTTTGACTGGACTATAGGAGTCGGATCAGTTTGTGATGGTGATGTTTGACTGGACTATAGGAGTTGGATCTGTTTGTGATGGTGATGTTTGACTGGACTATAGGAGTTGGATCTGTTTGTGATGGTGATGTTTGACTGGACTATAGGAGTCGGATCTGTTTGTGATGGTGATGTTTGACTGGACTATAGGAGTCGGATCTGTTTGTGATGGTGATGTTTGACTGGACTATAGGAGACGGATCGGTTTGTGATGGTGATGTTTGACTGGACTATAGGAGACGGATCGGTTTGTGATGGTGATGTTTGACTGGACTATTGGAGTCGGATCTGTTTGTGATGGTGATGTTTGACTGGACTATAGGAGACGGATCGGTTTGTGATGGTGATGTTTGACTGGACTATAGGAGTTGGATCTGTTTGTGATGGTGATGTTTGACTGGACTATAGGAGTTGGATCTGTTTGTGATGGTGATGTTTGACTGGACTATAGGAGTCGGATCTGTTTGTGATGGTGATGTTTGACTGGACTATAGGAGTCGGATCTGTTTGTGATGGTGATGTTTGACTGGACTATAGGAGTTGGATCTGTTTGTGATGGTGATGTTTGACTGGACTATAGGAGTCGGATCTGTTTGTGATGGTGATGTTTGACTGGACTATAGGAGTTGGATCTGTTTGTGATGGTGATGTTTGACTGGACTATAGGAGTTGGATCTGTTTGTGATGGTGATGTTTGACTGGACTATAGGAGTTGGATCTGTTTGTGATGGTGATGTTTGACTGGACTATAGGAGTTGGATCTGTTTGTGATGGTGATGTTTGACTGGACTATAGGAGTCGGATCAGTTTGTGATGGTGATGTTTGACTGGACTATATAAGTCGGATCTGTTTGTGATGGTGATGTTTGACTGGACTATAGGAGTTGGATCTGTTTGTGATGGTGATGTTTGACTGGACTATAGGAGTTGGATCTGTTTGTGATGGTGATGTTTGACTGGACTATAGGAGTCGGATCTGTTTGTGATGGTGATGTTTGACTGGACTATAGGAGTCGGATCTGTTTGTGATGGTGATGTTTGACTGGACTATAGGAGTCGGATCTGTTTGTGATGGTGATGTTTGACTGGACTATAGGAGTCGGATCTGTTTGTGATGGTGATGTTTGACTGGACTATAGGAGTCGGATCTGTTTGTGATGGTGATGTTTGACTGGACTATAGGAGTCGGATCTGTTTGTGATGGTGATGTTTGACTGGACTATAGGAGTCGGATCTGTTTGTGATGGTGATGTTTGACTGGACTATAGGAGTCGGATCTGTTTGTGATGGTGATGTTTGACTGGACTATAGGATTTGGATCTGTTTGTGATGGTGATGTTTGACTGGACTATAGGAGTCGGATCTGTTTGTGATGGTGATGTTTGACTGGACTATAGGATTTGGATCTGTTTGTGATGGTGATGTTTGACTGGACTATAGGAGTTGGATCTGTTTGTGGTGGTGATGTTTGACTGGACTATAGGATTTGGATCTGTTTGTGATGGTGATGTTTGACTGGACTATAGGATTTGGATCTGTTTGTGATGGTGATGTTTGACTGGACTATAGGATTTGGATCTGTTTGTGGTGGTGATGTTTGACTGGACTATAGGATTTGGATCTGTTTGTGATGGTGATGTTTGACTGGACTATAGGAGTTGGATCTGTTTGTGGTGGTGATGTTTGACTGGACTATAGGATTTGGATCTGTTTGTGATGGTGATGTTTGACTGGACTATAGGATTTGGATCTGTTTGTGATGGTGATGTTTGACTGGACTATAGGATTTGGATCTGTTTGTGATGGTGATGTTTGACTGGACTATAGGATTTGGATCTGTTTGTGGTGGTGATGTTTGACTGGACTATAGGATTTGGATCTGTTTGTGATGGTGATGTTTGACTGGACTATAGGAGTTGGATCTGTTTGTGGTGGTGATGTTTGACTGGACTATAGGAGTTGGATCTGTTTGTGATGGTGATGTTTGACTGGACTATAGGAGTTGGATCTGTTTGTGATGGTGATGTTTGACTGGACTATAGGAGTTGGATCTGTTTGTGATGGTGATGTTTAACTGGACTATAGGAGTTGGATCTGTTTGTGATGGTGATGTTTGACTGGACTATAGGAGTCGGATCAGTTTGTGATGGTGATGTTTGACTGGACTATAGGAGTCGGATCAGTTTGTGATGGTGATGTTTGACTGGACTATATAAGTCGGATCTGTTTGTGATGGTGATGTTTGACTGGACTATAGGAGTTGGATCTGTTTGTGATGGTGATGTTTGACTGGACTATAGGAGTTGGATCTGTTTGTGATGGTGATGTTTGACTGGACTATAGGAGTCGGATCTGTTTGTGATGGTGATGTTTGACTGGACTATAGGAGTTGGATCTGTTTGTGATGGTGATGTTTGACTGGACTATAGGAGTTGGATCTGTTTGTGATGGTGATGTTTGACTGGACTATAGGAGTTGGATCTGTTTGTGATGGTGATGTTTGACTGGACTATAGGAGACGGATCGGTTTGTGATGGTGATGTTTGACTGGACTATAGGAGTCGGATCTGTTTGTGATGGTGATGTTTGACTGGACTATAGGAGACGGATCGGTTTGTGATGGTGATGTTTGACTGGACTATAGGAGTCGGATCTGTTTGTGATGGTGATGTTTGACTGGACTATAGGAGACGGATCGGTTTGTGATGGTGATGTTTGACTGGACTATAGGAGTTGGATCTGTTTGTGATGGTGATGTTTGACTGGACTATAGGAGTTGGATCTGTTTGTGATGGTGATGTTTGACTGGACTATAGGAGTCGGATCTGTTTGTGATGGTGATGTTTGACTGGACTATAGGAGTCGGATCTGTTTGTGATGGTGATGTTTGACTGGACTATAGGAGTTGGATCTGTTTGTGATGGTGATGTTTGACTGGACTATAGGAGTCGGATCTGTTTGTGATGGTGATGTTTGACTGGACTATAGGAGTTGGATCTGTTTGTGATGGTGATGTTTGACTGGACTATAGGAGTTGGATCTGTTTGTGATGGTGATGTTTGACTGGACTATAGGAGTCGGATCTGTTTGTGATGGTGATGTTTGACTGGACTATAGGAGTTGGATCTGTTTGTGATGGTGATGTTTGACTGGACTATAGGAGTTGGATCTGTTTGTGATGGTGATGTTTGACTGGACTATAGGAGTTGGATCTATTTGTGATGGTGATGTTTGACTGGACTATAGGAGTTGGATCTGTTTGTGATGGTGATGTTTGACTGGACTATAGGAGTTGGATCTGTTTGTGATGGTGATGTTTGACTGGACTATAGGAGTTGGATCTGTTTGTGATGGTGATGTTTGACTGGACTATAGGAGTTGGATCTGTTTGTGATGGTGATGTTTGACTGGACTATAGGAGTCGGATCAGTTTGTGATGGTGATGTTTGACTGGACTATAGGAGTTGGATCTGTTTGTGATGGTGATGTTTGACTGGACTATAGGAGTTGGATCTGTTTGTGATGGTGATGTTTGACTGGACTATAGGAGTCGGATCAGTTTGTGATGGTGATGTTTGACTGGACTATAGGAGTTGGATCTGTTTGTGATGGTGATGTTTGACTGGAGTATAGGAGTCGGATCTGTTTGTGATGGTGATGTTTGACTGGACTATAGGAGTCGGATCTGTTTGTGATGGTGATGTTTGACTGGACTATAGGAGTTGGATCTGTTTGTGATGGTGATGTTTGACTGGACTATAGGAGTTGGATCTGTTTGTGATGGTGATGTTTGACTGGAGTATAGGAGTCGGATCTGTTTGTGATGGTGATGTTTGACTGGACTATAGGAGTCGGATCAGTTTGTGATGGTGATGTTTGACTGGACTATAGGAGTTGGATCTGTTTGTGATGGTGATGTTTGACTGGACTATAGGAGTTGGATCTGTTTGTGATGGTGATGTTTGACTGGACTATAGGAGTTGGATCTGTTTGTGATGGTGATGTTTGACTGGACTATAGGAGTTGGATCTGTTTGTGATGGTGATGTTTGACTGGACTATAGGAGTCGGATCTGTTTGTGATGGTGATGTTTGACTGGACTATAGGAGTTGGATCTGTTTGTGATGGTGATGTTTGACTGGACTATAGGAGTTGGATCTGTTTGTGATGGTGATGTTTGACTGGACTATAGGAGTCGGATCTGTTTGTGATGGTGATGTTTGACTGGACTATAGGAGTCGGATCTGTTTGTGATGGTGATGTTTGACTGGACTATAGGAGACGGATCGGTTTGTGATGGTGATGTTTGACTGGACTATAGGAGACGGATCGGTTTGTGATGGTGATGTTTGACTGGACTATTGGAGTCGGATCTGTTTGTGATGGTGATGTTTGACTGGACTATAGGAGACGGATCGGTTTGTGATGGTGATGTTTGACTGGACTATAGGAGTTGGATCTGTTTGTGATGGTGATGTTTGACTGGACTATAGGAGTTGGATCTGTTTGTGATGGTGATGTTTGACTGGACTATAGGAGTCGGATCTGTTTGTGATGGTGATGTTTGACTGGACTATAGGAGTCGGATCTGTTTGTGATGGTGATGTTTGACTGGACTATAGGAGTTGGATCTGTTTGTGATGGTGATGTTTGACTGGACTATAGGAGTCGGATCTGTTTGTGATGGTGATGTTTGACTGGACTATAGGAGTTGGATCTGTTTGTGATGGTGATGTTTGACTGGACTATAGGAGTTGGATCTGTTTGTGATGGTGATGTTTGACTGGACTATAGGAGTTGGATCTGTTTGTGATGGTGATGTTTGACTGGACTATAGGAGTTGGATCTGTTTGTGATGGTGATGTTTGACTGGACTATAGGAGTCGGATCAGTTTGTGATGGTGATGTTTGACTGGACTATATAAGTCGGATCTGTTTGTGATGGTGATGTTTGACTGGACTATAGGAGTTGGATCTGTTTGTGATGGTGATGTTTGACTGGACTATAGGAGTTGGATCTGTTTGTGATGGTGATGTTTGACTGGACTATAGGAGTCGGATCTGTTTGTGATGGTGATGTTTGACTGGACTATAGGAGTCGGATCTGTTTGTGATGGTGATGTTTGACTGGACTATAGGAGTCGGATCTGTTTGTGATGGTAATGTTTGACTGGACTATAGGAGTCGGATCTGTTTGTGATGGTGATGTTTGACTGGACTATAGGAGTCGGATCTGTTTGTGATGGTGATGTTTGACTGGACTATAGGAGTCGGATCTGTTTGTGATGGTGATGTTTGACTGGACTATAGGAGTCGGATCTGTTTGTGATGGTGATGTTTGACTGGACTATAGGAGTCGGATCTGTTTGTGATGGTGATGTTTGACTGGACTATAGGAGACGGATCGGTTTGTGATGGTGATGTTTGACTGGACTATAGGAGTCGGATCTGTTTGTGATGGTGATGTTTGACTGGACTATAGGAGACGGATCGGTTTGTGATGGTGATGTTTGACTGGACTATAGGAGTCGGATCTGTTTGTGATGGTGATGTTTGACTGGACTATAGGAGACGGATCGGTTTGTGATGGTGATGTTTGACTGGACTATAGGAGTTGGATCTGTTTGTGATGGTGATGTTTGACTGGACTATAGGAGTCGGATCTGTTTGTGATGGTGATGTTTGACTGGACTATAGGAGTCGGATCTGTTTGTGATGGTGATGTTTGACTGGACTATAGGAGTCGGATCTGTTTGTGATGGTGATGTTTGACTGGACTATAGGAGTTGGATCTGTTTGTGATGGTGATGTTTGACTGGACTATAGGAGTCGGATCTGTTTGTGATGGTGATGTTTGACTGGACTATAGGAGTTGGATCTGTTTGTGATGGTGATGTTTGACTGGACTATAGGAGTTGGATCTGTTTGTGATGGTGATGTTTGACTGGACTATAGGAGTCGGATCTGTTTGTGATGGTGATGTTTGACTGGACTATAGGAGTTGGATCTGTTTGTGATGGTGATGTTTGACTGGACTATAGGAGTTGGATCTGTTTGTGATGGTGATGTTTGACTGGACTATAGGAGTTGGATCTATTTGTGATGGTGATGTTTGACTGGACTATAGGAGTTGGATCTGTTTGTGATGGTGATGTTTGACTGGACTATAGGAGTTGGATCTGTTTGTGATGGTGATGTTTGACTGGACTATAGGAGTTGGATCTGTTTGTGATGGTGATGTTTGACTGGACTATAGGAGTTGGATCTGTTTGTGATGGTGATGTTTGACTGGACTATAGGAGTCGGATCAGTTTGTGATGGTGATGTTTGACTGGACTATAGGAGTTGGATCTGTTTGTGATGGTGATGTTTGACTGGACTATAGGAGTTGGATCTGTTTGTGATGGTGATGTTTGACTGGACTATAGGAGTCGGATCAGTTTGTGATGGTGATGTTTGACTGGACTATAGGAGTTGGATCTGTTTGTGATGGTGATGTTTGACTGGAGTATAGGAGTCGGATCTGTTTGTGATGGTGATGTTTGACTGGACTATAGGAGTCGGATCAGTTTGTGATGGTGATGTTTGACTGGACTATAGGAGTTGGATCTGTTTGTGATTGTGATGTTTGACTGGACTATAGGAGTTGGATCTGTTTGTGATGGTGATGTTTGACTGGAGTATAGGAGTCGGATCTGTTTGTGATGGTGATGTTTGACTGGACTATAGGAGTCGGATCAGTTTGTGATGGTGATGTTTGACTGGACTATAGGAGTTGGATCTGTTTGTGATGGTGATGTTTGACTGGACTATAGGAGTTGGATCTGTTTGTGATGGTGATGTTTGACTGGACTATAGGAGTTGGATCTGTTTGTGATGGTGATGTTTGACTGGACTATAGGAGTCGGATCAGTTTGTGATGGTGATGTTTGACTGGACTATAGGAGTTGGATCTGTTTGTGATGGTGATGTTTGACTGGACTATAGGAGTTGGATCTGTTTGTGATGGTGATGTTTGACTGGACTATAGGAGTCGGATCTGTTTGTGATGGTGATGTTTGACTGGACTATAGGAGTCGGATCTGTTTGTGATGGTGATGTTTGACTGGACTATAGGAGACGGATCGGTTTGTGATGGTGATGTTTGACTGGACTATAGGAGACGGATCGGTTTGTGATGGTGATGTTTGACTGGACTATTGGAGTCGGATCTGTTTGTGATGGTGATGTTTGACTGGACTATAGGAGACGGATCGGTTTGTGATGGTGATGTTTGACTGGACTATAGGAGTTGGATCTGTTTGTGATGGTGATGTTTGACTGGACTATAGGAGTTGGATCTGTTTGTGATGGTGATGTTTGACTGGACTATAGGAGTCGGATCTGTTTGTGATGGTGATGTTTGACTGGACTATAGGAGTCGGATCTGTTTGTGATGGTGATGTTTGACTGGACTATAGGAGTTGGATCTGTTTGTGATGGTGATGTTTGACTGGACTATAGGAGTCGGATCTGTTTGTGATGGTGATGTTTGACTGGACTATAGGAGTTGGATCTGTTTGTGATGGTGATGTTTGACTGGACTATAGGAGTTGGATCTGTTTGTGATGGTGATGTTTGACTGGACTATAGGAGTTGGATCTGTTTGTGATGGTGATGTTTGACTGGACTATAGGAGTTGGATCTGTTTGTGATGGTGATGTTTGACTGGACTATAGGAGTCGGATCAGTTTGTGATGGTGATGTTTGACTGGACTATATGAGTCGGATCTGTTTGTGATGGTGATGTTTGACTGGACTATAGGAGTTGGATCTGTTTGTGATGGTGATGTTTGACTGGACTATAGGAGTTGGATCTGTTTGTGATGGTGATGTTTGACTGGACTATAGGAGTCGGATCTGTTTGTGATGGTGATGTTTGACTGGACTATAGGAGTTGGATCTGTTTGTGATGGTGATGTTTGACTGGACTATAGGAGTTGGATCTGTTTGTGATGGTGATGTTTGACTGGACTATAGGAGTTGGATCTGTTTGTGATGGTGATGTTTGACTGGACTATAGGAGACGGATCGGTTTGTGATGGTGATGTTTGACTGGACTATAGGAGTCGGATCTGTTTGTGATGGTGATTTTTGACTGGACTATAGGAGACGGATCGGTTTGTGATGGTGATGTTTGACTGGACTATAGGAGTCGGATCTGTTTGTGATGGTGATGTTTGACTGGACTATAGGAGACGGATCGGTTTGTGATGGTGATGTTTGACTGGACTATAGGAGTTGGATCTGTTTGTGATGGTGATGTTTGACTGGACAATAGGAGTCGGATCTGTTTGTGATGGTGATGTTTGACTGGACTATAGGAGACGGATCGGTTTGTGATGGTGATGTTTGACTGGACTATAGGAGTTGGATCTGTTTGTGATGGTGATGTTTGACTGGACTATAGGAGTTGGATCTGTTTGTGATGGTGATGTTTGACTGGACTATAGGAGTCGGATCTGTTTGTGATGGTGATGTTTGACTGGACTATAGGAGTCGGATCTGTTTGTGATGGTGATGTTTGACTGGACTATAGGAGTTGGATCTGTTTGTGATGGTGATGTTTGACTGGACTATAGGAGTCGGATCTGTTTGTGATGGTGATGTTTGACTGGACTATAGGAGTTGGATCTGTTTGTGATGGTGATGTTTGACTGGACTATAGGAGTTGGATCTGTTTGTGATGGTGATGTTTGACTGGACTATAGGAGTCGGATCTGTTTGTGATGGTGATGTTTGACTGGACTATAGGAGTTGGATCTGTTTGTGATGGTGATGTTTGACTGGACTATAGGAGTTGGATCTGTTTGTGATGGTGATGTTTGACTGGACTATAGGAGTTGGATCTATTTGTGATGGTGATGTTTGACTGGACTATAGGAGTTGGATCTGTTTGTGATGGTGATGTTTGACTGGACTATAGGAGTTGGATCTGTTTGTGATGGTGATGTTTGACTGGACTATAGGAGTTGGATCTGTTTGTGATGGTGATGTTTGACTGGACTATAGGAGTTGGATCTGTTTGTGATGGTGATGTTTGACTGGACTATAGGAGTCGGATCAGTTTGTGATGGTGATGTTTGACTGGACTATAGGAGTTGGATCTGTTTGTGATGGTGATGTTTGACTGGACTATAGGAGATGGATCTGTTTGTGATGGTGATGTTTGACTGGACTATAGGAGTTGGATCAGTTTGTGATGGTGATGTTTGACTGGACTATAGGAGTTGGATCTGTTTGTGATGGTGATGTTTGACTGGAGTATAGGAGTCGGATCTGTTTGTGATGGTGATGTTTGACTGGACTATAGGAGTCGGATCAGTTTGTGATGGTGATGTTTGACTGGACTATAGGAGTTGGATCTGTTTGTGATGGTGATGTTTGACTGGACTATAGGAGTTGGATCTGTTTGTGATGGTGATGTTTGACTGGACTATAGGAGTCGGATCAGTTTGTGATGGTGATGTTTGACTGGACTATAGGAGTTGGATCTGTTTGTGATGGTGATGTTTGACTGGACTATAGGAGTTGGATCTGTTTGTGATGGTGATGTTTGACTGGACTATAGGAGTCGGATCTGTTTGTGATGGTGATGTTTGACTGGACTATAGGAGTCGGATCTGTTTGTGATGGTGATGTTTGACTGGACTATAGGAGACGGATCGGTTTGTGATGGTGATGTTTGACTGGACTATAGGAGACGGATCGGTTTGTGATGGTGATGTTTGACTGGACTATAGGAGTCGGATCTGTTTGTGATGGTGATGTTTGACTGGACTATAGGAGACGGATCGGTTTGTGATGGTGATGTTTGACTGGACTATAGGAGTCGGATCTGTTTGTGATGGTGATGTTTGACTGGACTATAGGAGTCGGATCTGTTTGTGATGGTGATGTTTGACTGGACTATAGGAGTCGGATCTGTTTGTGATGGTGATGTTTGACTGGACTATAGGAGTTGGATCTGTTTGTGATGGTGATGTTTGACTGGACTATAGGAGTCGGATCTGTTTGTGATGGTGATGTTTGACTGGACTATAGGAGTTGGATCTGTTTGTGATGGTGATGTTTGACTGGACTATAGGAGTTGGATCTGTTTGTGATGGTGATGTTTGACTGGACTATAGGAGTTGGATCTGTTTGTGATGGTGATGTTTGACTGGACTATAGGAGTTGGATCTGTTTGTGATGGTGATGTTTGACTGGACTATATGAGTTGGATCTGTTTGTGATGGTGATGTTTGACTGGACTATAGGAGTTGGATCTGTTTGTGATGGTGATGTTTGACTGGACTATAGGAGTCGGATCTGTTTGTGATGGTGATGTTTGACTGGACTATATGAGTTGGATCTGTTTGTGATGGTGATGTTTGACTGGACTATAGGAGTTGGATCTGTTTGTGATGGTGATGTTTGACTGGACTATAGGAGTTGGATCTGTTTGTGATGGTGATGTTTGACTGGACTATAGGAGTTGGATCTGTTTGTGATGGTGATGTTTGACTGGACTATAGGAGTTGGATCTGTTTGTGATGGTGATGTTTGACTGGACTATAGGAGTCGGATCTGTTTGTGATGGTGATGTTTGACTGGACTATAGGAGTCGGATCAGTTTGTGATGGTGATGTTTGACTGGACTATAGGAGTTGGATCTGTTTGTGATGGTGATGTTTGACTGGACTATAGGAGTTGGATCTGTTTGTGATGGTGATGTTTGACTGGACTATAGGAGTCGGATCAGTTTGTGATGGTGATGTTTGACTGGACTATAGGAGTCGGATCTGTTTGTGATGGTGATGTTTGACTGGACTATAGGAGTCGGATCTGTTTGTGATGGTGATGTTTGACTGGACTATAGGAGACGGATCGGTTTGTGATGGTGATGTTTGACTGGACTATAGGAGACGGATCGGTTTGTGATGGTGATGTTTGACTGGACTATAGGAGTCGGATCTGTTTGTGATGGTGATGTTTGACTGGACTATAGGAGACGGATCGGTTTGTGATGGTGATGTTTGACTGGACTATAGGAGTTGGATCTGTTTGTGATGGTGATGTTTGACTGGACTATAGGAGTTGGATCTGTTTGTGATGGTGATGTTTGACTGGACTATAGGAGTCGGATCTGTTTGTGATGGTGATGTTTGACTGGACTATAGGAGTCGGATCTGTTTGTGATGGTGATGTTTGACTGGACTATAGGAGACGGATCGGTTTGTGATGGTGATGTTTGACTGGACTTTAGGAGACGGATCGGTTTGTGATGGTGATGTTTGACTGGACTATAGGAGTCGGATCTGTTTGTGATGGTGATGTTTGACTGGACTATAGGAGACGGATCGGTTTGTGATGGTGATGTTTGACTGGACTATAGGAGTTGGATCTGTTTGTGATGGTGATGTTTGACTGGACTATAGGAGTTGGATCTGTTTGTGATGGTGATGTTTGACTGGACTATAGGAGTCGGATCTGTTTGTGATGGTGATGTTTGACTGGACTATAGGAGTCGGATCTGTTTGTGATGGTGATGTTTGACTGGACTATAGGAGTTGGATCTGTTTGTGATGGTGATGTTTGACTGGACTATAGGAGTCGGATCTGTTTGTGATGGTGATGTTTGACTGGACTATATAAGTCGGATCTGTTTGTGATGGTGATGTTTGACTGGACTATAGGAGTTGGATCTGTTTGTGATGGTGATGTTTGACTGGACTATAGGAGTTGGATCTGTTTGTGATGGTGATGTTTGACTGGACTATAGGAGTTGGATCTGTTTGTGATGGTGATGTTTGACTGGACTATAGGAGTCGGATCAGTTTGTGATGGTGATGTTTGACTGGACTATAGGAGTTGGATCTGTTTGTGATGGTGATGTTTGACTGGACTATAGGAGTCGGATCTGTTTGTGATGGTGATGTTTGACTGGACTATAGGAGTTGGATCTGTTTGTGATGGTGATGTTTGACTGGACTATAGGAGTCGGATCAGTTTGTGATGGTGATGTTTGACTGGACTATAGGAGTTGGATCTGTTTGTGATGGTGATGTTTGACTGGACTATAGGAGTCGGATCTGTTTGTGATGGTGATGTTTGACTGGACTATAGGAGTTGGATCTGTTTGTGATGGTGATGTTTGACTGGACTATAGGAGTCGGATCAGTTTGTGATGGTGATGTTTGACTGGACTATAGGAGTTGGATCTGTTTGTGATGGTGATGTTTGACTGGACTATAGGAGTTGGATCTGTTTGTGATGGTGATGTTTGACTGGACTATCGGAGTCGGATCAGTTTGTGATGGTGATGTTTGACTGGACTATAGGAGTTGGATCTGTTTGTGATGGTGATGTTTGACTGGACTATAGGAGTTGGATCTGTTTGTGATGGTGATGTTTGACTGGACTATAGGAGTCGGATCTGTTTGTGATGGTGATGTTTGACTGGACTATAGGAGTTGGATCTGTTTGTGATGGTGATGTTTGACTGGACTATAGGAGTTGGATCTGTTTGTGATGGTGATGTTTGACTGGACTATAGGAGTCGGATCTGTTTGTGATGGTGATGTTTGACTGGACTATAGGAGTCGGATCTGTTTGTGATGGTGATGTTTGACTGGACTATAGGAGTTGGATCTGTTTGTGATGGTGATGTTTGACTGGACTAGAGGAGACGGATCTGTTTGTGATGGTGATGTTTGACTGGACTATAGGAGTCGGATCTGTTTGTGATGGTGATGTTTGACTGGACTATAGGAGTTGGATCTGTTTGTGATGGTGATGTTTGACTGGACTATAGGAGTCGGATCTGTTTGTGGTGGTGATGTTTGACTGGACTATAGGAGTTGGATCTGTTTGTGATGGTGATGTTTGACTGGACTATAGGAGTCGGATCTGTTTGTGATGGTGATGTTTGACTGGACTATAGGAGTCGGATCTGTTTGTGATGGTGATGTTTGACTGGACTATAGGAATGGGATCTGTTTGTGATGGTGATGTTTGACTGGACTATAGGAGTCGGATCTGTTTGTGATGGTGATGTTTGACTGGACGAGAGGAGTCGGATCTGTTTGTGATGGTGATGTTTGACTGGACTATAGGAGTTGGATCTGTTTGTGATGGTGATGTTTGACTGGACTATAGAAGTCGGATCTGTTTGTTGTGGTGATGTTTGACTGGACTATAGGAGTCGGATCTGTTTGTGATGGTGATGTTTGTCTGGACTATAGGAGTCGGATCTGTTTGTGATGGTGATGTTTGACTGGACTATAGAAGTCGGATCTGTTTGTGATGGTGATGTTTGACTGGATTATAGGAGTCGGATCTGTTTGTGATGGTGATGTTTGACTGGACTATAGGAATGGGATCTGTTTGTGATGGTGATGTTTGACTGGACGAGAGGAGTTGGATCTGTTTGTGATGGTGATGTTTGACTGGACTATAGGAGTCGGATCTGTTTGTGATGGTGATGTTTGACTGGACTATAGGAGTCGGATCTGTTTGTGATGGTAATGTTTGACTGGACTATAGGAGTTGGATCTGTTTGTGATGGTGATGTTTGACTGGACTATAGGAGTCGGATCTGTTTGTGATGGTGATGTTTGACTGGACTATAGGAGTTGGATCTGTTTGTGATGGTGATGTTTGACTGGACTATAGGAGTTGGATCTGTTTGTGATGGTGATGTTTGACTGGACTATAGGAGTCGGATCTGTTTGTGATGGTGATGTTTGACTGGACTATAGGAGTTGGATCTGTTTGTGATGGTGATGTTTGACTGGACTATAGGAGTTGGATCTGTTTGTGATGGTGATGTTTGACTGGACTATAGGAGTCGGATCTGTTTGTGATGGTGATGTTTGACTGGACTATAGGAGTTGGATCTGTTTGTGATGGTGATGTTTGACTGGACTATAGGAGTTGGATCTGTTTGTGATGGTGATGTTTGACTGGACTATAGGAGTTGGATCTGTTTGTGATGGTGATGTTTGACTGGACTATAGGAGTTGGATCTGTTTGTGATGGTGATGTTTGACTGGACTATAGGAGTTGGATCTGTTTGTGATGGTGATGTTTGACTGGACTATAGGAGTTGGATCTGTTTGTGATGGTGATGTTTGACTGGACTATAGGAGTTGGATCTGTTTGTGATGGTGATGTTTGACTGGACTATAGGAGTTGGATCTGTTTGTGATGGTGATGTTTGACTGGACTATAGGAGTTGGATCTGTTTGTGATGGTGATGTTTGACTGGACTATAGGAGTCGGATCAGTTTGTGATGGTGATGTTTGACTGGACTATAGGAGTTGGATCTGTTTGTGATGGTGATGTTTGACTGGACTATAGGAGTTGGATCTGTTTGTGATGGTGATGTTTGACTGGACTATAGGAGTTGGATCAGTTTGTGATGGTGATGTTTGACTGGACTATAGGAGTCGGATCTGTTTGTGATGGTGATGTTTGACTGGACTATAGGAGACGGATCGGTTTGTGATGGTGATGTTTGACTGGACTATAGGAGACGGATCGGTTTGTGATGGTGATGTTTGACTGGACTATAGGAGTCGGATCTGTTTGTGATGGTGATGTTTGACTGGACTATAGGAGACGGATCGGTTTGTGATGGTGATGTTTGACTGGACTATAGGAGTTGGATCTGTTTGTGATGGTGATGTTTGACTGGACTATAGGAGTTGGATCTGTTTGTGATGGTGATGTTTGACTGGACTATAGGAGTCGGATCTGTTTGTGATGGTGATGTTTGACTGGACTATAGGAGTCGGATCTGTTTGTGATGGTGATGTTTGACTGGACTATAGGAGACGGATCGGTTTGTGATGGTGATGTTTGACTGGACTTTAGGAGACGGATCGGTTTGTGATGGTGATGTTTGACTGGACTATAGGAGTCGGATCTGTTTGTGATGGTGATGTTTGACTGGACTATAGGAGACGGATCGGTTTGTGATGGTGATGTTTGACTGGACTATAGGAGTTGGATCTGTTTGTGATGGTGATGTTTGACTGGACTATAGGAGTTGGATCTGTTTGTGATGGTGATGTTTGACTGGACTATAGGAGTCGGATCTGTTTGTGATGGTGATGTTTGACTGGACTATAGGAGTCGGATCTGTTTGTGATGGTGATGTTTGACTGGACTATAGGAGTTGGATCTGTTTGTGATGGTGATGTTTGACTGGACTATAGGAGTCGGATCTGTTTGTGATGGTGATGTTTGACTGGACTATAGGAGTTGGATCTGTTTGTGATGGTGATGTTTGACTGGACTATAGGAGTTGGATCTGTTTGTGATGGTGATGTTTGACTGGACTATAGGAGTTGGATCTGTTTGTGATGGTGATGTTTGACTGGACTATAGGAGTTGGATCTGTTTGTGATGGTGATGTTTGACTGGACTATAGGAGTTGGATCTGTTTGTGATGGTGATGTTTGACTGGACTATAGGAGTTGGATCTGTTTGTGATGGTGATGTTTGACTGGACTATAGGAGTTGGATCTGTTTGTGATGGTGATGTTTGACTGGACTATAGGAGTTGGATCTGTTTGTGATGGTGATGTTTGACTGGACTATAGGAGTTGGATCTGTTTGTGATGGTGATGTTTGACTGGACTATAGGAGTTGGATCTGTTTGTGATGGTGATGTTTGACTGGACTATAGGAGTCGGATCAGTTTGTGATGGTGATGTTTGACTGGACTATAGGAGTTGGATCTGTTTGTGATGGTGATGTTTGACTGGACTATAGGAGTTGGATCTGTTTGTGATGGTGATGTTTGACTGGACTATAGGAGTCGGATCAGTTTGTGATGGTGATGTTTGACTGGACTATAGGAGTCGGATCTGTTTGTGATGGTGATGTTTGACTGGACTATAGGAGTCGGATCTGTTTGTGATGGTGATGTTTGACTGGACTATAGGAGTCGGATCAGTTTGTGATGGTGATGTTTGACTGGACTATAGGAGTTGGATCTGTTTGTGATGGTGATGTTTGACTGGACTATAGGAGTTGGATCTGTTTGTGATGGTGATGTTTGACTGGACTATCGGAGTCGGATCAGTTTGTGATGGTGATGTTTGACTGGACTATAGGAGTTGGATCTGTTTGTGATGGTGATGTTTGACTGGACTATAGGAGTTGGATCTGTTTGTGATGGTGATGTTTGACTGGACTATAGGAGTCGGATCTGTTTGTGATGGTGATGTTTGACTGGACTATAGGAGTTGGATCTGTTTGTGATGGTGATGTTTGACTGGACTATAGGAGTTGGATCTGTTTGTGATGGTGATGTTTGACTGGACTATAGGAGTCGGATCTGTTTGTGATGGTGATGTTTGACTGGACTATAGGAGTCGGATCTGTTTGTGATGGTGATGTTTGACTGGACTATAGGAGTTGGATCTGTTTGTGATGGTGATGTTTGACTGGACTAGAGGAGACGGATCTGTTTGTGATGGTGATGTTTGACTGGACTATAGGAGTCGGATCTGTTTGTGATGGTGATGTTTGACTGGACTATAGGAGTTGGATCTGTTTGTGATGGTGATGTTTGACTGGACTATAGGAGTCGGATCTGTTTGTGGTGGTGATGTTTGACTGGACTATAGGAGTTGGATCTGTTTGTGATGGTGATGTTTGACTGGACTATAGGAGTCGGATCTGTTTGTGATGGTGATGTTTGACTGGACTATAGGAGTCGGATCTGTTTGTGATGGTGATGTTTGACTGGACTATAGGAATGGGATCTGTTTGTGATGGTGATGTTTGACTGGACTATAGGAGTCGGATCTGTTTGTGATGGTGATGTTTGACTGGACGAGAGGAGTCGGATCTGTTTGTGATGGTGATGTTTGACTGGACTATAGGAGTTGGATCTGTTTGTGATGGTGATGTTTGACTGGACTATAGAAGTCGGATCTGTTTGTTGTGGTGATGTTTGACTGGACTATAGGAGTCGGATCTGTTTGTGATGGTGATGTTTGACTGGACTATAGGAGTCGGATCTGTTTGTGATGGTGATGTTTGACTGGACTATAGAAGTCGGATCTGTTTGTGATGGTGATGTTTGACTGGACTATAGGAGTCGGATCTGTTTGTGATGGTGATGTTTGACTGGACTATAGGAATGGGATCTGTTTGTGATGGTGATGTTTGACTGGACTATAGGAGTCGGATCTGTTTGTGATGGTGATGTTTGACTGGACGAGAGGAGTCGGATCTGTTTGTGATGGTGATGTTTGACTGGACTATAGGAGTCGGATCTGTTTGTGATGGTGATGTTTGACTGGACTATAGGAGTCGGATCTGTTTGTGATGGTGATGTTTGACAGGACTATAGGAGTCGGATCTGTTTGTGATGGTGATGTTTGACTGGACTATAGGAGTCGGATCTGTTTGTGATGGTGATGTTTGACTGGACTGTAGAAGTCGGATCTGTTTGTGATGGTGATGTTTGACTGGACTATAGGAGTCGGATCTGTTTGTGATGGTGATGTTTGACTGGACTATAGGAATGGGATCTGTTTGTGATGGTGATGTTTGACTGGACTATAGAAGTCGGATCTGTTTGTGATGGTGATGTTTGACTGGACTATATAAGTCGGATCTGTTTGTGATGGTGATGTTTGACTGGACTATAGGAGTCGGATCTGTTTGTGATGGTGATGTTTGACTGGACTATAGGAATGGGATCTGTTTGTGATGGTGATGTTTGACTGGACTATATAAGTCGGATCTGTTTGTGATGGTGATGTTTGACTGGACTATATAAGTCGGATCTGTTTGTGATGGTGATGTTTGACTGGACTATAGAAGTCGGATCTGTTTGTGATGGTGATGTTTGACTGGACTATAGGAGTTGGATCTGTTTGTGATGGTGATGTTTGACTGGACTATATAAGTCGGATCTGTTTGTGATGGTGATGTTTGACTGGACTATAGAAGTCGGATCTGTTTGTGATGGTGATGTTTGACTGGACTATAGAAGTCGGATCTGTTTGTGATGGTGATGTTTGACTGGACTATAGGAGTTGGATCTGTTTGTGATGGTGATGTTTGACTGGACTATAGAAGTCGGATCTGTTTGTGATGGTGATGTTTGACTGGACTATAGGAGTCGGATCTGTTTGTGATGGTGATGTTTGACTGGACTATAGGAATGGGATCTGTTTGTGATGGTGATGTTTGACTGGACTATAGGAGTTGGATCTGTTTGTGATGGTGATGCTTGATTGGACTATAGGAGTCGGATCTGTTTGTGATGGTGATGTTTGACTGGACTATAGGAGTCGGATCTGTTTGTGATGGTGATGTTTGAGTGGACTATAGGAGTTGGATCTGTTTGTGATGGTGATGCTTGACTGGACTATAGGAGTCGGATCTGTTTGTGATGGTGATGTTTGACTGGACTATAGGAATGGGATCTGTTTGTGATGGTGATGCTTGACTGGACTATAGGAGTCAGATCTGTTTGTGATGGTGATTTTTGATTGGACTATAGGAATGGGATCTGTTTGTCATGGTGATGTTTGACTGGACTATAGGAGTCGGATCTGTTTGTGATGGTGATGTTTGACTGGACTATAGGAGTCGGATCTGTTTGTGATGGTGATGTTTGACTGGACTATAGGAGTTGGATCTGTTTGTGATGGTGATGTTTGACTGGACTATAGGAGTCAGATCTGTTTGTGATGGTGATTTTTGATTGGACTATAGGAATGGGATCTGTTTGTCATGGTGATGTTTGACTGGACTATAGGAGTCGGATCTGTTTGTGATGGTGATGCTTGACTGGACTATAGGAGTCGGATCTGTTTGTGATGGTGATGTTTGACTGGACTATAGGAGTTGGATCTGTTTGTGATGGTGATGTTTGACTGGACTATAGGAGTCGGATCTGTTTGTGATGGTGATGTTTGACTGGACTATAGGAGTTGGATCTGTTTGTGATGGTGATGTTTGACTGGACTATAGGAGTTGGATCTGTTTGTGATGGTGATGCTTGACTGGACTATAGGAGTCGGATCTGTTTGTGATGGTGATGTTTGACTGGACTATAGGAGTCGGATCTGTTTGTGATGGTGATGTTTGACTGGACTATAGGAGTTGGATCTGTTTGTGATGGTGATGTTTGACTGGACTATAGGAGTCGGATCTGTTTGTGATGGTGATGTTTGACTGGACTATAGGAGTCGGATCTGTTTGTGATGGTGATGTTTGACTGGACTATAGGAGTCGCATCTGTATGTGATGGTGATGTTTGACTGGACTATAGGAGTCGGATCTGTTTGTGATGGTGATGTTTGACTGGACTATAGGAGTTGGATCTGTTTGTGATGGTGATGCTTGACTGGACTATAGGAGTCGGATCTGTTTGTGATGGTGATGTTTGACTGGACTATAGGAGTCGGATCTGTTTGTGATGGTGATGTTTGACTGGACTATAGGAGTTGGATCTGTTTGTGATGGTGATGTTTGACTGGACTATAGGAGTCGGATCTGTTTGTGATGGTGATGTTTGACTGGACTATAGGAGTTGGATCTGTTTGTGATGGTGATGCTTGACTGGACTATAGGAGTCGGATCTGTTTGTGATGGTGATGTTTGACTGGACTATAGGAATGGGATCTGTTTGTGATGGTGATGTTTGACTGGACTATAGGAGTCGGATCTGTTTGTGATGGTGATGCTTGACTGGACTATAGGAGTCGGATCTGTTTGTGATGGTGATGTTTGACTGGACTATAGGAATGGGATCTGTTTGTGATGGTGATGTTTGACTGGACTATAGGAGTCGGATCTGTTTGTGATGGTGATGTTTGACTGGACTATAGGAGTTGGATCTGTTTGTGATGGTGATGCTTGACTGGACTATAGGAGTCGGATCTGTTTGTGATGGTGATGTTTGACTGGACTATAGGAGTCGGATCTGTTTGTGATGGTGATGTTTGACTGGACTATAGGAGTTGGATCTGTTTGTGATGGTGATGTTTGACTGGACTATAGGAGTCGGATCTGTTTGTGATGGTGATGTTTGACTGGACTATAGGAGTCGGATCTGTTTGTGATGGTGATGTTTGACTGGACTATAGGAGTCGCATCTGTATGTGATGGTGATGTTTGACTGGACTATAGGAGTCGGATCTGTTTGTGATGGTGATGTTTGACTGGACAATAGGAGTTGGATCTGTTTGTGATGGTGATGCTTGACTGGACTATAGGAGTCGGATCTGTTTGTGATGGTGATGTTTGACTGGACTATAGGAGTCGGATCTGTTTGTGATGGTGATGTTTGACTGGACTATAGGAGTTGGATCTGTTTGTGATGGTGATGTTTGACTGGACTATAGGAGTCGGATCTGTTTGTGATGGTGATGTTTGACTGGACTATAGGAGTTGGATCTGTTTGTGATGGTGATGCTTGACTGGACTATAGGAGTCGGATCTGTTTGTGATGGTGATGTTTGACTGGACTATAGGAATGGGATCTGTTTGTGATGGTGATGTTTGACTGGACTATAGGAGTCGGATCTGTTTGTGATGGTGATGCTTGACTGGACTATAGGAGTCGGATCTGTTTGTGATGGTGATGTTTGACTGGACTATAGGAATGGGATCTGTTTGTGATGGTGATGTTTGACTGGACTATAGGAGTCGGATCTGTTTGTGATGGTGATGCTTGACTGGACTATAGGAGTCGGATCTGTTTGTGATGGTGATGCTTGACTGGACTATAGGAGTCGGATCTGTTTGTGATGGTGATGTTTGACTGGACTATAGGAGTCGGATCTGTTTGTGATGGTGATGTTTGACTGGACTATAGGAGTTGGATCTGTTTGTGATGGTGATGCTTGACTGGACTATAGGAGTCGGATCTGTTTGTGATGGTGATGTTTGACTGGACTATAGGAGTCGGATCTGTTTGTGATGGTGATGTTTGACTGGACTATAGGAGTCGGATCTGTTTGTGATGGTGATGTTTGACTGGACTATAGGAATGGGATCTGTTTGTGATGGTGATGTTTGACTGGACTATAGGAGTCGGATCTGTTTGTGATGGTGATGTTTGACTGGACTATAGGAGTCGGATCTGTTTGTGATGGTGATGCTTGACTGGACTATCGGAATGGGATCTGTTTGTGATGGTGATGTTTGAATGGACTATAGGAGTCGGATCTGTTTGTGATGGTGATGTTTGACTGGACTATAGGAGTCGGATCTGTTTGTGATGGTGATGCTTGACTGGACTATAGGAGTCGGATCTGTTTGTGATGGTGATGCTTGACTGGACTATATAAGTCGGATCTGTTTGTGATGGTGATGTTTGACTGGACTATAGGAGTCGGATCTGTTTGTGATGGTGATGTTTGACTGGACTATAGGAGTTGGATCTGTTTGTGATGGTGATGTTTGACTGGACTATAGGAGTCGGATCTGTTTGTGATGGTGATGTTTGACTGGACTATATAAGTCGGATCTGTTTGTGATGGTGATGTTTGACTGGACTATAGGAGTCGGATCTGTTTGTGATGTTGATGTTTGACTGGACTATAGGAGTCGGATCTGTTTGTGATGGTGATGTTTGACTGGACTAGAGGAGTTGGATCTGTTTGTGATGGTGATGTTTGACTGGACTATATAAGTCGGATCTGTTTGTGATGGTGATGCTTGACTGGACTATAGGAGTCGGATCTGTTTGTGATGGTGATGTTTGACTGGACTATAGGAGTCGGATCTGTTTGTGATGGTGATGTTTGACTGGACTATAGGAGTCGGATCTGTTTGTGATGGTGATGTTTGACTGGACTATAGGATTCGGATCTGTTTGTGATGGTGATGTTTGACTGGACTATAGGAGTTGGATCTGTTTGTGATGGTGATGTTTGACTGGACTATAGGAATGGGATCTGTTTGTGATGGTGATGTTTGACTGGACTATAGGAGTCGGATCTGTTTGTGATGGTGATGTTTGACTGGACTATAGGAATGGGATCTGTTTGTGATGGTGATGTTTGACTGGACTATAGGAGTTGGATCTGTTTGTGGTGGTGATGTTTGACTGGACTATAGGAGTCGGATCTGTTTGTGATGGTGATGTTTGACTGGACTATAGGAATGGGATCTGTTTGTGATGGTGATGTTTGACTGGACTATAGGAATGGGATCTGTTTGTGATGGTGATGTTTGACTGGACTATAGGAATGGGATCTGTTTGTGATGGTGATGTTTGACTGGACTATAGGAATGGGATCTGTTTGTGATGGTGATGTTTGACTGGACTATAGGAATGGGATCTGTTAGTGATGGTGATGTTTGACTGGACTATAGGAGTCGGATCTGTTTGTGATGGTGATGTTTGACTGGACTATAGGAGTCGGATCTGTTTGTGATGGTGATGCTTGACTGGACTATAGGAATGGGATCTGTTTGTGATGGTGATGTTTGACTGGACTATAGGAGTCGGATCTGTTTGTGATGGTGATGTTTGACTGGACTATAGGAGTCGGATCTGTTTGTGATGGTGATGCTTGACTGGACTATAGGAATGGGATCTGTTTGTGATGGTGATGTTTGACTGGACTATAGGAGTCGGATCTGTTTGTGATGGTGATGTTTGACTGGACTATAGGAGTCGGATCTGTTTGTGATGGTGATGCTTGACTGGTCTATAGGAATGGGATCTGTTTGTGATGGTGATGTTTGACTGGACTATAGGAGTCGGATCTGTTTGTGATGGTGATGCTTGACTGGACTATAGGAATGGGATCTGTTTGTGATGGTGATGTTTGACTGGACTATAGGAGTCGGATCTGTTTGTGATGGTGATGCTTGACTGGACTATAGGAATGGGATCTGTTTGTGATGGTGATGTTTGACTGGACTATAGGAGTCGGATCTGTTTGTGATGGTGATGTTTGACTGGACTATAGGAGTCGGATCTGTTTGTGATGGTGATGTTTGACTGGACTATAGGAGTCGGATCTGTTTGTGATGGTGATGTTTGACTGGACTATAGGAGTCGGATCTGTTAGTGATGGAGATGTTTGACTGGACTATAGGAGTCGGATCTGTATGTGATGGTGATGTTTGACTGGACTATAGGAGTCGGATCTGTTTGTGATGGTGATGTTTGACTGGACTCTAGGAGTGGGATCTGTTTGTGATGGTGATGTTTGACTGGACTATAGGAGTCGGATCTGTTTGTGATGGTGATGTTTGACTGGACTATAGGAGTCGGATCTGTTTGTGATGGTGATGTTTGACTGGACTATAGGAGTTGGATCTGTTTGTGATGGTGATGTTTGACTGGACTATAGGAATGGGATCTGTTTGTGATGGTGATGTTTGACTGGACTATATAAGTCGGATCTGTTTGTGATGGTGATGTTTGACTGGACTATAGGAGTCGGATCTGTTTGTGATGGTGATGTTTGACTGGACTATAGGAGTCGGATCTGTTTGTGATGGTGATGTTTGACTGGACTATAGGAGTTGGATCTGTTTGTGATGGTGATGTTTGACTGGACTATAGGGGTCGGATCTGTTTGTGATGGTGATGTTTGACTGGACTATAGGAATGGGATCTGTTTGTGATGGTGATGTTTGACTGGACTATAGGAGTCGGATCTGTTTGTGATGGTGATGTTTGACTGGACTATAGAAGTCGGATCTGTTTGTGATGGTGATGTTTGACTGGACTACAGGAGTCGGATCTGTTTGTGATGGTGATGTTTGACTGGACTAGAGGAGTCAGATCTGTTTGTGATGGTGATGCTTGACTGGACTATAGGAGTCGGATCTGTTTGTGATGGTGATGTTTGACTGGACTAAAGGAGTCGGATCTGTTTGTGATGGTGATGTTTGACTGGACTATAGGAGTCGGATCTGTTTGTGATGGTGATGTTTGACTGGACTATAGAAGTCGGATCTGTTTGTGATGGTGATGCTTGACTGGACTATAGGAGTCGGATCTGTTTGTGATGGTGATGTTTGACTGGACTATAGGAGTCGGATCTGTTTGTGATGGTGATGTTTGACTGGACTATAGGAGTCGGATCTGTTTGTGATGGTGATGTTTGACTGGACTATAGGAGTCGGATCTGTTTGTGATGGTGATGTTTGACTGGACTATAGGAGTCGGATCTGTTTGTGATGGTGATGTTTGACTGGACTATAGGAGTTGGATCTGTTTGTGATGGTGATGTTTGACTGGACTATAGGAGTCGGATCTGTTTGTGATGGTGATGTTTGACTGGACTATAGGAGTCGGATCTGTTTGTGATGGAGATGTTTGACTGGACAATATAAGTCGGATCTGTTAGTGATGGTGATGTTTGACTGGACTATATAAGTCGGATCTGTTTGTGATGGTGATGTTTGACTGGACTATAGGAATGGGATCTGTTTGTGATGGTGATGTTTGACTGGACTATATAAGTCGGATCTGTTTGTGATGGTGATGTTTGACTGGACTATAGGAGTCGGATCTGTTTGTGATGGTGATGTTTGACTGGACTATAGGAGTCGGATCTGTTTGTGATGGTGATGTTTGACTGGACTATATAAGTCGGATCTGTTTGTGATGGTGATGTTTGACTGGACTATAGGAGTCGGATCTGTTTGTGATGGAGATATTTGACTGGACAATATAAGTCGGATCTGTTTGTGATGGTGATGTTTGACTGGACTAAAGGAGTCGGATCTGTTTGTGATGGTGATGTTTGACTGGACTATAGGAGTCGGATCTGTTTGTGATGGTGATGTTTGACTGGACTATAGGAGTCGGATCTGTTTGTGATGGTGATGCTTGACTGGACTCTAGGAGTCGGATCTGTTTGTGATGGTGATGTTTGACTGGACTATATAAGTCGGATCTGTTTGTGATGGTGATGTTTGACTGGACTATAGGAGTCGGATCTGTTTGTGATGGAGATATTTGACTGGACAATATAAGTCGGATCTGTTAGTGATGGTGATGTTTGACTGGACTATATAAGTCGGATCTGTTTGTGATGGTGATGTTTGACTGGACTATATGAGTCGGATCTGTTTGTGATGGTGATGTTTGACTGGACTATAGGAGTCGGATATGTTTGTGATGGTGATGTTTGACTGGACTATAGGAGTTGGATCTGTTTGTGATGGTGATGCTTGACTGGACTATAGGAGTTGGATCTGTTTGTGATGGTGATGCTTGACTGGACTATAGGAGTTGGATCTGTTTGTGATGGTGATGTTTGACTGGACTATAGGAGTTGGATCTGTTTGTGATGGTGATGCTTGACTGGACTATAGGAGTTGGATCTGTTTGTGATGGTGATGTTTGACTGGACTATAGGAGTTGGATCTGTTTGTGATGGTGATGCTTGACTGGACTATAGGAGTTGGCTCTGTTTGTGATGGTGATGTTTGACTGGACTATAGGAGTCGGATCTGTTTGTGATGGTGATGTTTGACTGGACTATATAAGTCGGATCTGTTTGTGATGGTGATGTTTGACTGGACTATAGGAGTTGGATCTGTTTGTGATGGTGATGTTTGACTGGACTATAGGAGTCGGATCTGTTTGTGATGGTGATGTTTGACTGGACTATAGGAGTCGGATCTGTTTGTGATGGTGATGTTTGACTGGACTATAGGAGTCGGATCTGTTTGTGATGGTGATGTTTGACTGGACTATAGGAGTCGGATCTGTTTGTGATGGAGATATTTGACTGGACAATATAAGTCGGATCTGTTTGTGATGGTGATGTTTGACTGGACTATAGGAGTCGGATCTGTTTGTGATGGTGATGTTTGACTGGACTATAGGAGTCGGATCTGTTTGTGATGGTGATGTTTGACTGGACGATAGGAGTCGGATCTGTTTGTGATGGTGATGTTTGACTGGACTATAGGAAGTCGGATCTGTTTGTGATGGTGATGTTTGACTGGACTATAGGAGTTGGATCTGTTTGTGATGGTGATGTTTGACTGGACTATAGGAGTTGGATCTGTTTGTGATGGTGATGTTTGACTGGACTATAGGAGTTGGATCTGTTTGTGATGGTGATGTTTGACTGGACTATAGGAGTCGGATCTGTTTGTGATGGAGATGTTTGACTGGACAATATAAGTCGGATCTGTTTGTGATGGTGATGTTTGACTGGACTATATGAGTCGGATCTGTTTGTGATGGTGATGTTTGACTGGACTATAGGAGTTGGATCTGTTTGTGATGGTGATGTTTGACTGGACTATAGGAGTTGGATCTGTTTGTGATGGTGATGTTTGACTGGAATATAGGAGTCGGATCTGTTTGTGATGGAGATATTTGACTGGACAATATAAGTCGGATCTGTTAGTGATGGTGATGTTTGACTGGACTATATAAGTCGGATCTGTTTGTGATGGTGATGTTTGACTGGACTATATGAGTCGGATCTGTTTGTGATGGTGATGTTTGACTGGACTATAGGAGTCGGATATGTTTGTGATGGTGATGTTTGACTGGACTATAGGAGTTGGATCTGTTTGTGATGGTGATGCTTGACTGGACTATAGGAGTTGGATCTGTTTGTGATGGTGATGCTTGACTGGACTATAGGAGTTGGATCTGTTTGTGATGGTGATGTTTGACTGGACTATAGGAGTTGGATCTGTTTGTGATGGTGATGCTTGACTGGACTATAGGAGTTGGATCTGTTTGTGATGGTGATGTTTGACTGGACTATAGGAGTTGGATCTGTTTGTGATGGTGATGCTTGACTGGACTATAGGAGTTGGCTCTGTTTGTGATGGTGATGTTTGACTGGACTATAGGAGTCGGATCTGTTTGTGATGGTGATGTTTGACTGGACTATATAAGTCGGATCTGTTTGTGATGGTGATGTTTGACTGGACTATAGGAGTTGGATCTGTTTGTGATGGTGATGTTTGACTGGACTATAGGAGTCGGATCTGTTTGTGATGGTGATGTTTGACTGGACTATAGGAGTCGGATCTGTTTGTGATGGTGATGTTTGACTGGACTATAGGAGTCGGATCTGTTTGTGATGGTGATGTTTGACTGGACTATAGGAGTCGGATCTGTTTGTGATGGAGATATTTGACTGGACAATATAAGTCGGATCTGTTTGTGATGGTGATGTTTGACTGGACTATAGGAGTCGGATCTGTTTGTGATGGTGATGTTTGACTGGACTATAGGAGTCGGATCTGTTTGTGATGGTGATGTTTGACTGGACGATAGGAGTCGGATCTGTTTGTGATGGTGATGTTTGACTGGACTATAGGAGTCGGATCTGTTTGTGATGGTGATGTTTGACTGGACTATAGGAGTTGGATCTGTTTGTGATGGTGATGTTTGACTGGACTATAGGAGTTGGATCTGTTTGTGATGGTGATGTTTGACTGGACTATAGGAGTTGGATCTGTTTGTGATGGTGATGTTTGACTGGACTATAGGAGTCGGATCTGTTTGTGATGGAGATGTTTGACTGGACAATATAAGTCGGATCTGTTTGTGATGGTGATGTTTGACTGGACTATATGAGTCGGATCTGTTTGTGATGGTGATGTTTGACTGGACTATAGGAGTTGGATCTGTTTGTGATGGTGATGTTTGACTGGACTATAGGAGTCGGATCTGTTTGTGATGGTGATGCTTGACTGGACTATAGGAGTCGGATCTGTTTGTGATGGTGATGTTTGACTGGACTATAGGAGTTGGATCTGTTTGTGATGGTGATGTTTGACTGGACTATAGGAGTCGGATCTGTTTGTGATGGTGATGTTTGACTGGACTATAGGAGTCGGCTCTGTTTGTGATGGTGATGTTTGACTGGACTATAGGAGTTGGATCTGTTTGTGATGGTGATGCTTGACTGGACTATAGGAGTTGGATCTGTTTGTGATGGTGATGTTTGACTGCACTATAGGAGTTGGATCTGTTTGTGATGGTGATGTTTGACTGGACTATAGGAGTTGGATCTGTTTGTGATGGTGATGTTTGACTGGACTATAGGAGTCGGATCTGTTTGTGATGGAGATGTTTGACTGGACAATATAAGTCGGATCTGTTTGTGATGGTGATGTTTGACTGGACTATATGAGTCGGATCTGTTTGTGATGGTGATGTTTGACTGGACTATAGGAGTTGGATCTGTTTGTGATGGTGATGTTTGACTGGACTATAGGAGTCGGATCTGTTTGTGATGGTGATGCTTGACTGGACTATAGGAGTCGGATCTGTTTGTGATGGTGATGTTTGACTGGACTATAGGAGTTGGATCTGTTTGTGATGGTGATGTTTGACTGGACTATAGGAGTCGGATCTGTTTGTGATGGTGATGTTTGACTGGACTATAGGAGTCGGCTCTGTTTGTGATGGTGATGTTTGACTGGACTATAGGAGTTGGATCTGTTTGTGATGGTGATGCTTGACTGGACTATAGGAGTTGGATCTGTTTGTGATGGTGATGCTTGACTGGACTATAGGAGTTGGATCTGTTTGTGATGGTGATGCTTGACTGGACTATATGAGTCGGATCTGTTTGTGATGGTGATGTTTGACTGGACTATAGGAGTTGGATCTGTTTGTGATGGTGATGCTTGACTGGACTATAGGAGTTGGATCTGTTTGTGATGGTGATGCTTGACTGGACTATAGGAGTTGGATCTGTTTGTGATGGTGATGCTTGACTGGACTATAGGAGTTGGATCTGTTTGTGATGGTGATGTTTGACTGGACTATAGGAGTTGGATCTGTTTGTGATGGTGATGCTTGACTGGACTATAGGAGTTGGATCTGTTTGTGATGGTGATGCTTGACTGGACTATAGGAGTCGGATCTGTTTGTGATGGTGATGCTTGACTGGACTATATGAGTCGGATCTGTTTGTGATGGTGATGCTTGACTGGACTATAGGAGTTGGATCTGTTTGTGATGGTGATGTTTGACTGGACTATAGGAGTTGGATCTGTTTGTGATGGTGATGCTTGACTGGACTATAGGAGTTGGATCTGTTTGTGATGGTGATGCTTGACTGGACTATAGGAGTTGGATCTGTTTGTGATGGTGATGTTTGACTGGACTATAGGAGTTGGATCTGTTTGTGATGGTGATGCTTGACTGGACTATAGGAGTTGGATCTGTTTGTGATGGTGATGCTTGACTGGACTATAGGAGTTGGATCTGTTTGTGATGGTGATGCTTGACTGGACTATATGAGTCGGATCTGTTTGCGATGGTGATGTTTGACTGGACTATAGGAGTTGGATCTGTTTGTGATGGTGATGCTTGAATGGACTATAGGAGTTGGATCTGTTTGTGATGGTGATGCTTGACTGGACTATAGGAGTTGGATCTGTTTGTGATGGTGATGTTTGACTGGACTATAGGAGTCGGATCTGTTTGTGATGGTGATGTTTGACTGGACTATAGGAGTCGGATCTGTTTGTGATGGAGATGTTTGACTGGACAATATAAGTCGGATCTGTTAGTGATGGTGATGTTTGACTGGACTATATAAGTCGGATCTGTTTGTGATGGTGATGTTTGACTGGACTATATGAGTCGGATCTGTTTGTGATGGTGATGTTTGACTGGACTATAGGAGTCGGATATGTTTGTGATGGTGATGTTTGACTGGACTATAGGAGTTGGATCTGTTTGTGATGGTGATGCTTGACTGGACTATTGGAGTTGGATCTGTTTGTGATGGTGATGCTTGACTGGACTATAGGAGTCGGATCTGTTTGTGATGGTGATGTTTGACTGGACTATAGGAGTCGGATCTGTTTGTGATGGAGATGTTTGACTGGACAATATAAGTCGGATCTGTTAGTGATGGTGATGTTTGACTGGACTATATAAGTCGGATCTGTTTGTGATGGTGATGTTTGACTGGACTATATGAGTCGGATCTGTTTGTGATGGTGATGTTTGACTGGACTATAGGAGTCTGATATGTTTGTGATGGTGATGTTTGACTGGACTATAGGAGTTGGATCTGTTTGTGATGGTGATGCTTGACTGGACTATAGGAGTTGGATCTGTTTGTGATGGTGATGCTTGACTGGACTATCGGTGTTGGATCTGTTTGTGATGGTGATGTTTGACTGGACTATAGGAGTTGGATCTGTTTGTGATGGTGATGCTTGACTGGACTATATGAGTTGGATCTGTTTGTGATGGTGATGTTTGACTGGACTATAGGAGTTGGATCTGTTTGTGATGGTAATGCTTGACTGGACTATAGGAGTTGGATCTGTTTGTGATGGTGATGTTTGACTGGACTATAGGAGTCGGATCTGTTTGTGATGGTGATGTTTGACTGGACTATATAAGTCGGATCTGTTTGTGATGGTGATGTTTGACTGGACTATAGGAGTTGGATCTGTTTGTGATGGTGATGTTTGACTGGACTATAGGAGTCGGATCTGTTTGTGATGGTGATGTTTGACTGGACTATAGGAGTCGGATCTGTTTGTGATGGTGATGTTTGACTGGACTATAGGAGTCGGATCTGTTTGTGATGGTGATGTTTGACTGGACTATAGGAGTCGGATCTGTTTGTGATGGAGATATTTGACTGGACAATATAAGTCGGATCTGTTTGTGATGGTGATGTTTGACTGGACTATAGGAGTCGGATCTGTTTGTGATGGTGATGTTTGACTGGACTATAGGAGTCGGATCTGTTTGTGATGGTGATGTTTGACTGGACTATAGGAGTCGGATCTGTTTGTGATGGTGATGTTTGACTGGACTATAGGAGTCGGATCTGTTTGTGATGGTGATGTTTGACTGGACTATAGGAGTTGGATCTGTTTGTGATGGTGATGTTTGACTGGACTATAGGAGTTGGATCTGTTTGTGATGGTGATGTTTGACTGGACTATAGGAGTTGGATCTGTTTGTGATGGTGATGTTTGACTGGACTATAGGAGTCGGATCTCTTTGTGATGGAGATGTTTGACTGGACAATATAAGTCGGATCTGTTTGTGATGGTGATGTTTGACTGGACTATATGAGTCGGATCTGTTTGTGATGGTGATGTTTGACTGGACTATAGGAGTTGGATCTGTTTGTGATGGTGATGTTTGACTGGACTATAGGAGTCGGATCTGTTTGTGATGGTGATGCTTGACTGGACTATAGGAGTCGGATCTGTTTGTGATGGTGATGTTTGACTGGACTATAGGAGTTGGATCTGTTTGTGATGGTGATGTTTGAGTGGACTATAGGAGTCGGATCTGTTTGTGATGGTGATGTTTGACTGGACTATAGGAGTCGGCTCTGTTTGTGATGGTGATGTTTGACTGGACTATAGGAGTTGGATCTGTTTGTGATGGTGATGCTTGACTGGACTATAGGAGTTGGATCTGTTTGTGATGGTGATGCTTGACTGGACTATAGGAGTTGGATCTGTTTGTGATGGTGATGCTTGACTGGACTATATGAGTCGGATCTGTTTGTGATGGTGATGTTTGACTGGACTATAGGAGTTGGATCTGTTTGTGATGGTGATGCTTGACTGGACTATAGGAGTTGGATCTGTTTGTGATGGTGATGCTTGACTGGACTATAGGAGTTGGATCTGTTTGTGATGGTGATGCTTGACTGGACTATAGGAGTTGGATCTGTTTGTGATGGTGATGTTTGACTGGACTATAGGAGTTGGATCTGTTTGTGATGGTGATGCTTGACTGGACTATAGGAGTTGGATCTGTTTGTGATGGTGATGCTTGACTGGACTATAGGAGTCGGATCTGTTTGTGATGGTGATGCTTGACTGGACTATATGAGTCGGATCTGTTTGTGATGGTGATGCTTGACTGGACTATAGGAGTTGGATCTGTTTGTGATGGTGATGTTTGACTGGACTATAGGAGTTGGATCTGTTTGTGATGGTGATGCTTGACTGGACTATAGGAGTTGGATCTGTTTGTGATGGTGATGCTTGACTGGACTATAGGAGTTGGATCTGTTTGTGATGGTGATGTTTGACTGGACTATAGGAGTTGGATCTGTTTGTGATGGTGATGCTTGACTGGACTATAGGAGTTGGATCTGTTTGTGATGGTGATGCTTGACTGGACTATAGGAGTTGGATCTGTTTGTGATGGTGATGCTTGACTGGACTATATGAGTCGGATCTGTTTGTGATGGTGATGTTTGACTGGACTATAGGAGTTGGATCTGTTTGTGATGGTGATGCTTGACTGGACTATAGGAGTTGGATCTGTTTGTGATGGTGATGCTTGACTGGACTATAGGAGTTGGATCTGTTTGTGATGGTGATGTTTGACTGGACTATAGGAGTCGGATCTGTTTGTGATGGTGATGTTTGACTGGACTATAGGAGTCGGATCTGTTTGTGATGGAGATGTTTGACTGGACAATATAAGTCGGATCTGTTAGTGATGGTGATGTTTGACTGGACGATATAAGTCGGATCTGTTTGTGATGGTGATGTTTGACTGGACTATAGGAGTCGGATATGTTTGTGATGGTGATGTTTGACTGGACTATAGGAGTTGGATCTGTTTGTGATGGTGATGCTTGACTGGACTATAGGAGTTGGATCTGTTTGTGATGGTGATGCTTGACTGGACTATAGGAGTTGGATCTGTTTGTGATGGTGATGTTTGACTGGACTATAGGAGTTGGATCTGTTTGTGATGGTGATGCTTGACTGGACTATAGGAGTTGGATCTGTTTGTGATGGTGATGTTTGACTGGACTATAGGAGTTGGATCTGTTTGTGATGGTGATGCTTGACTGGACTATAGGAGTTGGATCTGTTTGTGATGGTGATGTTTGACTGGACTATAGGAGTCGGATCTGTTTGTGATGGTGATGTTTGACTGGACTATATAAGTCGGATCTGTTTGTGATGGTGATGTTTGACTGGACTATAGGAGTTGGATCTGTTTGTGATGGTGATGCTTGACTGGACTATAGGAGTTGGATCTGTTTGTGATGGTGATGCTTGACTGGACTATAGGAGTTGGATCTGTTTGTGATGGTGATGTTTGACTGGACTATAGGAGTTGGATCTGTTTGTGATGGTGATGCTTGACTGGACTATAGGAGTTGGATCTGTTTGTGATGGTGATGTTTGACTGGACTATAGGAGTTGGATCTGTTTGTGATGGTGATGCTTGACTGGACTATAGGAGTTGGATCTGTTTGTGATGGTGATGTTTGACTGGACTATAGGAGTCGGATCTGTTTGTGATGGTGATGTTTGACTGGACTATATAAGTCGGATCTGTTTGTGATGGTGATGTTTGACTGGACTATAGGAGTTGGATCTGTTTGTGATGGTGATGTTTGACTGGACTATAGGAGTCGGATCTGTTTGTGATGGTGATGTTTGACTGGACTATAGGAGTCGGATCTGTTTGTGATGGTGATGTTTGACTGGACTATAGGAGTCGGATCTGTTTGTGATGGTGATGTTTGACTGGACTATAGGAGTCGGATCTGTTTGTGATGGAGATATTTGACTGGACAATATAAGTCGGATCTGTTTGTGATGGTGATGTTTGACTGGACTATAGGAGTAGGATCTGTTTGTGATGGTGATGTTTGACTGGACTATAGGAGTCGGATCTGTTTGTGATGGTGATGTTTGACTGGACTATAGGAGTCGGATCTGTTTGTGATGGTGATGTTTGACTGGACTATAGGAGTCGGATCTGTTTGTGATGGTGATGTTTGACTGGACTATAGGAGTTGGATCTGTTTGTGATGGTGATGTTTGACTGGACTATAGGAGTTGGATCTGTTTGTGATGGTGATGTTTGACTGGACTATAGGAGTCGGATCTGTTTGTGATGGTGATGTTTGACTGGACTATAGGAGTCGGATCTGTTTGTGATGGAGATGTTTGACTGGACAATATAAGTCGGATCTGTTTGTGATGGTGATGTTTGACTGGACTATATGAGACGGATCTGTTTGTGATGGTGATGTTTGACTGGACTATAGGAGTTGGATCTGTTTGTGATGGTGATGTTTGACTGGACTATAGGAGTTGGATCTGTTTGTGATGGTGATGTTTGACTGGACTATAGGAGTTGGATCTGTTTGTGATGGTGATGTTTGACTGGACTATAGGAGTCGGATCTGTTTGTGATGGAGATGTTTGACTGGACAATATAAGTCGGATCTGTTTGTGATGGTGATGTTTGACTGGACTATATGAGACGGATCTGTTTGTGATGGTGATGTTTGACTGGACTATAGGAGTTGGAGCTGTTTGTGATGGTGATGTTTGACTGGACTATAGGAGTCGGATCTGTTTGTGATGGTGATGCTTGACTGGACTATAGGAGTCGGATCTGTTTGTGATGGTGATGTTTGACTGGACTATAGGAGTTGGATCTGTTTGTGATGGTGATGTTTGACTGGACTATAGGAGTCGGATCTGTTTGTGATGGTGATGTTTGACTGGACTATAGGAGTCGGCTCTGTTTGTGATGGTGATGTTTGACTGGACTATAGGAGTTGGATCTGTTTGTGATGGTGATGCTTGACTGGACTATAGGAGTTGGATCTGTTTGTGATGGTGATGCTTGACTGGACTATAGGAGTTGGATCTGTTTGTGATGGTGATGCTTGACTGGACTATATGAGTCGGATCTGTTTGTGATGGTGATGTTTGACTGGACTATAGGAGTTGGATCTGTTTGTGATGGTGATGCTTGACTGGACTATAGGAGTTGGATCTGTTTGTGATGGTGATGCTTGACTGGACTATAGGAGTTGGATCTGTTTGTGATGGTGATGTTTGACTGGACTATAGGAGTTGGATCTGTTTGTGATGGTGATGCTTGACTGGACTATAGGAGTTGGATCTGTTTGTGATGGTGATGCTTGACTGGACTAAAGGAGTCGGATCTGTTTGTGATGGTGATGCTTGACTGGACTATATGAGTCGGATCTGTTTGTGATGGTGATGCTTGACTGGACTATAGGAGTTGGATCTGTTTGTGATGGTGATGTTTGACTGGACTATAGGAGTTGGATCTGTTTGTGATGGTGATGCTTGACTGGACTATAGGAGTTGGATCTGTTTGTGATGGTGATGCTTGACTGGACTATAGGAGTTGGATCTGTTTGTGATGGTGATGTTTGACTGGACTATAGGAGTTGGATCTGTTTGTGATGGTGATGCTTGACTGGACTATAGGAGTTGGATCTGTTTGTGATGGTGATGCTTGACTGGACTATAGGAGTTGGATCTGTTTGTGATGGTGATGCTTGACTGGACTATATGAGTCGGATCTGTTTGTGATGGTGATGTTTGACTGGACTATAGGAGTTGGATCTGTTTGTGATCGTGATGCTTGACTGGACTATAGGAGTTGGATCTGTTTGTGATGGTGATGCTTGACTGGACTATAGGAGTTGGATCTGTTTGTGATGGTGATGTTTGACTGGACTATAGGAGTCGGATCTGTTTGTGATGGTGATGTTTGACTGGACTATAGGAGTCGGATCTGTTTGTGATGGAGATGTTTGACTGGACAATATAAGTCGGATCTGTTAGTGATGGTGATGTTTGACTGGACTATATAAGTCGGATCTGTTTGTGATGGTGATGTTTGACTGGACTATATGAGTCGGATCTGTTTGTGATGGTGATGTTTGACTGGACTATAGGAGTCGGATATGTTTGTGATGGTGATGTTTGACTGGACTATAGGAGTTGGATCTGTTTGTGATGGTGATGCTTGACTGGACTATAGGAGTTGGATCTGTTTGTGATGGTGATGCTTGACTGGACTATAGGAGTTGGATCTGTTTGTGATGGTGATGTTTGACTGGACTATAGGAGTTGGATCTGTTTGTGATGGTGATGCTTGACTGGACTATAGGAGTTGGATCTGTTTGTGATGGTGATGTTTGACTGGACTATAGGAGTTGGATCTGTTTGTGATGGTGATGCTTGACTGGACTATAGGATTTGGATCTGTTTGTGATGGTGATGTTTGACTGGACTATAGGAGTCGGATCTGTTTGTGATGGTGATGTTTGACTGGACTATATAAGTCGGATCTGTTTGTGATGGTGATGTTTGACTGGACTATAGGAGTCGGATCTGTTTGTGATGGTGATGTTTGACTGGACTATAGGAGTCGGATCTGTTTGTGATGGTGATGTTTGACTGGACTATAGGAGTCGGATCTGTTTGTGATGGTGATGTTTGACTGGACTATAGGAGTCGGATCTGTTTGTGATGGTGATGTTTGACTGGACTATAGGAGTCGGATCTGTTTGTGATGGAGATATTTGACTGGACAATATAAGTCGGATCTGTTTGTGATGGTGATGTTTGACTGGACTATAGGAGTCGGATCTGTTTGTGATGGTGATGTTTGACTGGACTATAGGAGTCGGATCTGTTTGTGATGGAGATATTTGACTGGACAATATAAGTCGGATCTGTTTGTGATGGTGATGTTTGACTGGACTATAGGAGTCGGATCTGTTTGTGATGGTGATGTTTGACTGGACTATAGGAGTCGGATCTGTTTGTGATGGTGATGTTTGACTGGACTATAGGAGTTGGATCTGTTTGTGATGGTGATGTTTGACTGGACTATAGGAGTTGGATCTGTTTGTGATGGTGATGTTTGACTGGACTATAGGAGTCGGATCTGTTTGTGATGGTGATGTTTGACTGGACTATAGGAGTCGGATCTGTTTGTGATGGAGATGTTTGACTGGACAATATAAGTCGGATCTGTTTGTGATGGTGATGTTTGACTGGACTATATGAGTCGGATCTGTTTGTGATGGTGATGTTTGACTGGACTATAGGAGTTGGATCTGTTTGTGATGGTGATGTTTGACTGGACTATAGGAGTCGGATCTGTTTGTGATGGTGATGCTTGACTGGACTATAGGAGTCGGATCTGTTTGTGATGGTGATGTTTGACTGGACTATAGGAGTTGGATCTGTTTGTGATGGTGATGTTTGACTGGACTATAGGAGTCGGATCTGTTTGTGATGGTGATGTTTGACTGGACTATAGGAGTCGGCTCTGTTTGTGATGGTGATGTTTGACTGGACTATAGGAGTTGGATCTGTTTGTGATGTTGATGCTTGACTGGACTATAGGAGTTGGATCTGTTTGTGATGGTGATGCTTGACTGGACTATAGGAGTTGGATCTGTTTGTGATGGTGATGCTTGACTGGACTATATGAGTCGGATCTGTTTGTGATGGTGATGTTTGACTGGACTATAGGAGTTGGATCTGTTTGTGATGGTGATGCTTGACTGGACTATAGGAGTTGGATCTGTTTGTGATGGTGATGCTTGACTGGACTATAGGAGTTGGATCTGTTTGTGATGGTGATGCTTGACTGGACTATAGGAGTTGGATCTGTTTGTGATGGTGATGTTTGACTGGACTATAGGAGTTGGATCTGTTTGTGATGGTGATGCTTGACTGGACTATAGGAGTTGGATCTGTTTGTGATGGTGATGCTTGACTGGACTATAGGAGTCGGATCTGTTTGTGATGGTGATGCTTGACTGGACTATATGAGTCGGATCTGTTTGTGATGGTGATGCTTGACTGGACTATAGGAGTTGGATCTGTTTGTGATGGTGATGTTTGACTGGACTATAGGAGTTGGATCTGTTTGTGATGGTGATGCTTGACTGGACTATAGGAGTTGGATCTGTTTGTGATGGTGATGCTTGACTGGACTATAGGAGTTGGATCTGTTTGAGATGGTGATGTTTGACTGGACTATAGGAGTTGGATCTGTTTGTGATGGTGATGCTTGACTGGACTATAGGAGTTGGATCTGTTTGTGATGGTGATGCTTGACTGGACTATAGGAGTTGGATCTGTTTGTGATGGTGATGCTTGACTGGACTATATGAGTCGGATCTGTTTGTGATGGTGATGTTTGACTGGACTATAGGAGTTGGATCTGTTTGTGATGGTGATGCTTGACTGGACTATAGGAGTTGGATCTGTTTGTGATGGTGATGCTTGACTGGACTATAGGAGTTGGATCTGTTTGTGATGGTGATGCTTGACTGGACTATAGGAGTTGGATCTGTTTGTGATGGTGATGCTTGACTGGACTATAGGAGTTGGATCTGTTTGTGGTGGTGATGTTTGACTGGACTATAGGAGTTGGATCTGTTTGTGGTGGTGATGTTTGACTGGACTATAGGAGTTGGATCTGTTTGTGATGGTGATGCTTGACTGGACTATAGGACTTAGATCTGTTTGTGGTGGTGATGTTTGACTGGACTATAGGAGTTGGATCTGTTTGTGATGGTGATGTTTGACTGGACTATAGGAGTTGGATCTGTTTGTGATGGTGATGTTTGAATGGACTATAGGAGTCGGATTTGTTTGTGATGGTGATGTTTGACTGGACTATAGGAGTTGGATCTGTTTGTGATGGTGATGTTTGAATGGACTATAGGAGTCGGATTTGTTTGTGATGGTGATGTTTGACTGGACTATAGGAGTCGGATCTGTTTGTGATGGTGATGTTTGACTGGACTATAGGAGTTGGATCTGTTTGTGATGGTGATGTTTCACTGGACTATAGGAGTCGGATCTGTTTGTGATGGTGATGTTTGACTGGACTATAGGAGTCGGATCTGTTTGTGATGGTGATGTTTGACTGGACTATAGGAGTCGGATCTGTTTGTGATGGTGATGTTTGACAGGACTATAGGAGTCGGATCTGTTTGTGATGGTGATGCTTGACTGGACTATAGGAGTCGGATCTGTTTGTGATGGTGATGTTTGACTGGACTATAGGAGTCGGATCTGTTTGTGATGGTGATGTTTGACTGGACTATAGGAGTCGGATCTGTTTGTGATGGTGATGTTTGACTGGACTATAGGAGTCGGATCTGTTTGTGATGGTGATGTTTGACTGGACTATAGGAGTCGGATCTGTTTGTGATGGTGATGTTTGACTGCACTATAGGAGTCGGATCTGTTTGTGATGGTGATGTTTGACTGGACTATAGGAGTCGGATCTGTTTGTGATGGTGATGTTTGACTGGACTATAGGAGTCGGATCTGTTTGTGATGGAGATGTTTGACTGGACAATATAAGTCGGATCTGTTTGTGATGGTGATGTTTGACTGGACTATATAAGTCGGATCTGTTTGTGATGGTGATGTTTGACTGGACTATATGAGTCGGATCTGTTTGTGATGGTGATGTTTGACTGGACTATAGGAGTCGGATATGTTTGTGATGGTGATGTTTGACTGGACTATAGGAGTTGGATCTGTTTGTGATGGTGATGCTTGACTGGACTATAGGAGTTGGATCTGTTTGTGATGGTGATGCTTGACTGGACTATAGGAGTCGGATCTGTTTGTGATGGTGATGCTTGACTGGACTATAGGAGTCGGATCTGTTTGTGATGGTGATGTTTGACTGGACTATAGGAGTCGGATCTGTTTGTGATGGTGATGTTTGACTGGACTATATAAGTCGGATCTGTTTGTGATGGTGATGCTTGACTGGACTATAGGAGTTGGATCTGTTTGTGATGGTGATGCTTGACTGGACTATAGGAGTTGGATCTGTTTGTGATGGTGATGTTTGACTGGACTATAGGAGTTGGATCTGTTTGTGATGGTGATGCTTGACTGGACTATAGGAGTCGGATCTGTTTGTGATGGTGATGTTTGACTGGACTATAGGAGTCGGATCTGTTTGTGATGGTGATGTTTGACTGGACTATATAAGTCGGATCTGTTTGTGATGGTGATGCTTGACTGGACTATAGGAGTCGGATCTGTTTGTGATGGTGATGTTTGACTGGACTATAGGAGTCGGATCTGTTTGTGATGGTGATGTTTGACTGGACTATAGGAGTCGGATCTGTTTGTGATGGTGATGTTTGACTGGACTATAGGAGTCGGATCTGTTTGTGATGGTGATATTTGACTGGACTATAGGAGTTGGATCTGTTTGTGATGGTGATGTTTGACTGGACTATAGGAGTTGGATCTGTTTGTGATGGAGATGTTTGACTGGACAATATAAGTCGGATCTGTTTGTGATGGTGATGTTTGACTGGACTATATGAGTCGGATCTGTTTGTGATGGTGATGTTTGACTGGACTATAGGAGTTGGATCTGTTTGTGATGGTGATGTTTGACTGGACTATAGGAGTCGGATCTGTTTGTGATGGTGATGTTTGACTGGACTATAGGAGTTGGATCTGTTTGTGATGGTGATGCTTGACTGGACTATAGGAGTTGGATCTGTTTGTGATGGTGATGTTTGACTGGACTATAGGAGTTGGATCTGTTTGTGATGGTGATGTTTGACTGGACTATAGGAGTCGGCTCTGTTTGTGATGGTGATGTTTGACTGGACTATAGGAGTTGGATCTGTTTGTGATGGTGATGCTTGACTGGACTATAGGAGTTGGATCTGTTTGTGATGGTGATGCTTGACTGGACTAGAGGAGTTGGATCTTTTTGTGATGGTGATGTTTGACTGGACTATAGGAGTTGGATCTGTTTGTGATGGTGATGCTTGACTGGACTATAGGAGTTGGATCTGTTTGTGATGGTGATGTTTGACTGGACTATAGGAGTGGGATCTGTTTGTGATGGTGATGCTTGACTGGACTAGAGGAGTTGGATCTGTTTGTGATGGTGATGTTTGACTGGACTATAGGAGTTGGATCTGTTTGTGATGGTGATGCTTGACTGGACTATAGGAGTCGGATCTGTTTGTGATGGTGATGCTTGACTGGACTATAGGAGTCGGATCTGTTTGTGATGGTGATGTTTGACTGGACTATAGGAGTCGGCTCTGTTTGTGATGGTGATGTTTGACTGGACTATAGGAGTTGGATCTGTTTGTGATGGTGATGCTTGACTGGACTATAGGAGTTGGATCTGTTTGTGATGGTGATGATTGACTGGACTATAGGAGTCGGCTCTGTTTGTGATGGTGATGTTTGACTGGACTATAGGAGTTGGATCTGTTTGTGATGGTGATGCTTGACTGGACTATAGGAGTTGGATCTGTTTGTGATGGTGATGCTTGACTGGACTAGAGGAGTTGGATCTGTTTGTGATGGTGATGTTTGACTGGACTATAGGAGTTGGATCTGTTTGTGATGGTGATGCTTGACTGGACTATAGGAGTTGGATCTGTTTGTGATGGTGATGTTTGACTGGACTATAGGAGTCGGATCTGTTTGTGATGGTGATGTTTGACTGGACTATATAAGTCGGATCTGTTTGTGATGGTGATGTTTGACTGGACTATAGGAGTCGGATCTGTTTGTGATGGTGATGTTTGACTGGACTATAGGAGTTGGATCTGTTTGTGATGGTGATGATTGACTGGACTATAGGAGTTGGATCTGTTTGTGATGGTGATGTTTGACTGGACTATAGGAGTTGGATCTGTTTGTGATGGTGATGTTTGACTGGACTATAGGAGTCGGATCTGTTTGTGATGGAGATGTTTGACTGGACAATATAAGTCGGATCTGTTTGTGATGGTGATGTTTGACTGGACTATAGGAGTCGGATCTGTTTGTGATGGTGATGTTTGACTGGACTATAGGAGTTGGATCTGTTTGTGATGGTGATGTTTGACTGGACTATAGGAGTCGGATCTGTTTGTGATGGTGATGCTTGACTGGACTATAGGAGTCGGATCTGTTTGTGATGGTGATGTTTGACTGGACTATAGGAGTTGGATCTGTTTGTGATGGTGATGCTTGACTGGACTATAGGAGTTGGATCTGTTTGTGATGGTGATGATTGACTGGACTATAGGAGTTGGATCTGTTTGTGATGGTGATGCTTGACTGGACAATAGGAGTTGGATCTGTTTGTGATGGTGATGTTTGACTGGACTATAGGAGTTGGATCTGTTTGTGATGGTGTTGCTTGACTGGACTAGAGGAGTTGGATCTGTTTGTGATGGTGACGTTTGACTGGACTATAGGAGTTGGATCTGTTTGTGATGGTGATGCTTGACTGGACTATATTAGTCGGATCTGTTTGTGATGGTGATGTTTGACTGGACTATAGGAGTTGGATCTGTTTGTGATGGTGATGCTTGACTGGACTATAGGAGTTGGATCTGTTTGTGGTGGTGATGTTTGACTGGACTATAGGAGTTGGATCTGTTTGTGATGGTGATGCTTGACTGGACTATAGGAGTTGGATCTGTTTGTGGTGGTGATGTTTGACTGGACTATAGGAGTCGGATCTGTTTGTGATGGTGATGTTTGACTGGACTATAGGAGTCGGATCTGTTTGTGATGGTGATGTTTGACTGGACTATAGGAATGGGATCTGTTTGTGATGGTGATGTTTGACTGGACTATAGGAATGGGATCTGTTTGTGATGGTGATGTTTGACTGGACTATAGGAATGGGATCTGTTTGTGATGGTGATGTTTGACTGGACTATAGGAGTCGGATCTGTTTGTGATGGTGATGTTTGACTGGACTATAGGAGTCGGATCTGTTTGTGATGGTGATGTTTGACTGGACTATAGGAGTCGGATCTGTTTGTGATGGTGATGTTTGACTGGACTATAGGAGATTGATCTGTTTGTGATGGTGATGTTTGACTGGACTATAGGAGTCGGATCTGTTTGTGATGGTGATGTTTGACTGGACTATAGGAGTCGGATCTGTTTGTGATGGTGATGTTTGACTGGACTATAGGAGTCGGATCTGTTTGTGATGGTGATGTTTGACTGGACTATAGGAGTCGGATCTGTTTGTGATGGTGATGTTTGACTGGACTATAGGAATGGGATCTGTTTGTGATGGTGATGTTTGACTGGACTATAGGAGTCGGATCTGTTTGTGATGGTGATGTTTGACTGGACTATAGGAGTCGGATCTGTTTGTAATGGTGATGTTTGACTGGACTGTAGGAGTCGGATCAGTTTGTGATGGTGATGTTTGACTGGACTATAGGAGTCGGATCTGTTTGTGATGGTGATGTTTGACTGGACTATAGGAGTCGGATCTGTTTGTGATGGTGATGTTTGACTGGACTATAGGAGTCGGATCTGTTTGTGATGGTGATGTTTGACTGGACTATAGGAGTCGGATCTGTTTGTGGAGGTGATGTTTGACTGGACTATAGGAGTCGGATCTGTTTGTGATGGTGATGTTTGACTGGACTATAGGAGTTGGATCTGTTTGTGATGGTGATGTTTGACTGGACTATAGGAGTCGGATCTGTTTGTGATGGTGATGTTTGACTGGACTATAGGAGTCGGATCTGTTTGTGATGGTGATGTTTGACTGGACTATAGGAGTCGGATCTGTTTGTGATGGTGATGTTTGACTGGACTATATAAGTCGGATCAGTTTGTGATGGTGATGTTTGACTGGACTATATAAGTCGGATCTGTTTGTGATGGTGATGTTTGACTGGACTATAGGAGTCGGATCTGTTTGTGATGGTGATGTTTGACTGGACTATAGGAGTAGGATCTGTTTGTGATGGTGATGTTTGACTGGACTATATAAGTCGGATCTGTTTGTGATGGTGGTGTTTGACTGGACTATATGAGTTGGATCTGTTTGTGATGGTGATGTTTGACTGGACTATATAAGTCGGATCTGTTTGTGATGGTGATGTTTGACTGGACTATATGAGTTGGATCTGTTTGTGATGGTGATGTTTGACTGGACTATAGGAGTCGGATCTGTTTGTGATGGTGATGTTTGACTGGACTATAGGAGTCGGATCTGTTTGTGATGGTGATGTTTGACTGGACTATCTGAGTTGGATCTGTTTGTGATGGTGATGTTTGACTGGACTATAGGAGTCGGATCTGTTTGTGATGGTGATGTTTGACTGGACTATAGGAGTAGGATCTGTTTGTGATGGTGATGTTTGACTGGACTATAGGAGTAGGATCTGTTTGTGATGGTGATGTTTGACTGGACTATAGGAGTCGGATCTGTTTGTGATGGTGATGTTTAACTGGACTATAGGAGTAGGATCTGTTTGTGATGGTGATGTTTGACTGGACTATAGGAGTCGGATCTGTTTGTGATGGTGATGTTTGACTGGACTATAGGAGTCGGATCTGTTTGTGATGGTGATGTTTGACTGGACTATAGGAGTCGGATCTGTTTGTGATGGTGATGTTTGACTGGACTATAGGAGTCGGATCTGTTTGTGATGGTGATGTTTGACTGGACTATAGGAGTCGGATCTGTTTGTGATGGTGATGTTTGACTGGACTATAGGAGTCGGATCGGTTTGTGATGGTGATGTTTGACTGGACTATATAAGTCGGATCTGTTTGTGATGGTGATGTTTGACTGGACTATAGGAGTCGGATCTGTTTGTGATGGTGATGTTTGACTGGACTATATAAGTCGGATCTGTTTGTGATGGTGATGTTTGACTGGACTATCGGAGTCGGATCTGTTTGTGATGGTGATGTTTGACTGGACTATAGGAGTCGGATCTGTTTGTGATGGTGATGTTTGACTGGACTATAGGAGGCGGATCTGTTTGTGATGGTGATGTTTGACTGGACTATAGGAGTCGGATCTGTTTGTGATGGTGATGTTTGACTGGACTATAGGAGTCGGATCTGTTTGTGATGGTGATGTTTGACTGGACTATAGGAGTTGGATCTGTTTGTGATGGTGATGTTTGACTGGACTATAGGAGTCGGATCTGTTTGTGATGGTGATGTTTGACTGGACTATAGGAGTCGGATCTGTTTGTGATGGAGATGTTTGACTGGACAATATAAGTCGGATCTGTTTGTGATGGTGATGTTTGACTGGACTATATGAGTCGGATCTGTTTGTGATGGTGATGTTTGACTGGACTATAGGAGTCGGATCTGTTTGTGATGGTGATGTTTGACTGGACTATAGGAGTTGGATCTGTTTGTGATGGTGATGCTTGACTGGACTATAGGAGTTGGATCTGTTTGTGATGGTGATGTTTGACTGGACTATAGGAGTTGGATCTGTTTGTGATGGTGATGCTTGACTGGACTATAGGAGTTGGATCTGTTTGTGATGGTGATGTTTGACTGGACTATAGGAGTTGGATCTGTTTGTGATGGTGATGTTTGACTGGACTATATAAGTCGGATCTGTTTGTGATGGTGATGTTTGACTGGACTATAGGAGTCGGATCTGTTTGTGATGGTGATGTTTGACTGGACTATAGGAGTCGGATCTGTTTGTGATGGTGATGTTTGACTGGACTATAGGAGTCGGATCTGTTTGTGATGGTGATGTTTGACTGGACGATAGGAGTTGGATCTGTTTGTGATGGTGATGCTTGACTGGACTATAGGAGTTGGATCTGTTTGTGATGGTGATGTTTGACTGGACTATAGGAGTCGGATCTGTTTGTGATGGTGATGTTTGACTGGACTATAGGAGTCGGATCTGTTTGTGATGGTGATGTTTGACTGGACTACAGGAGTCGGATCTGTTTGTGATGGTGATGTTTGACTGGACTATAGGAGTCGGATCTGTTTGTGATGGTGATGTTTGACTGGACTATAGGAGTCGGATCTGTTTGTGATGGTGATGTTTGACTGGACTATAGGAGTCGGATCTGTTTGTGATGGTGATGTTTGACTGGACTATAGGAGTCGGATCTGTTTGTGATGGTGATGTTTGACTGGACTATAGGAGTCGGATCTGTTTGTGATGGAGATATTTGACTGGACAATATAAGTCGGATCTGTTTGTGATGGTGATGTTTGACTGGACTATAGGAGTCGGATCTGTTTGTGATGGAGATATTTGACTGGACAATATAAGTCGGATCTGTTTGTGATAGTGATGTTTGACTGGACTATAGGAGTCGGATCTGTTTGTGATGGTGATGTTTGACTGGACGAAAGGAGTCGGATCTGTTTGTGATGGTGATGTTTGACTGGACTATAGGAGTCGGATCTGTTTGTGATGGTGATGTTTGACTGGACTATAGGAGTTGGATCTGTTTGTGATGGTGATGTTTGACTGGACTATAGGAGTCGGATCTGTTTGTGATGGTGATGTTTGACTGGACTATAGGAGTCGGATCTGTTTGTGATGGAGATGTTTGACTGGACAATATAAGTCGGATCTGTTTGTGATGGTGATGTTTGACTGGACTATATGAGTCGGATCTGTTTGTGATGGTGATGTTTGACTGGACTATAGGAGTTGGATCTGTTTGTGATGGTGATGTTTGACTGAACTATAGGAGTTGGATCTGTTTGTGATGGTGATGTTTGACTGGACTATAGGAGTTGGATCTGTTTGTGATGGTGATGTTTGACTGGACTATATGAGTCGGATCTGTTTGTGATGGTGATGTTTGACTGGACTATAGGAGTCGGATCTGTTTGTGATGGTGATGCTTGACTGGACTATAGGAGTCGGATCTGTTTGTGATGGTGATGTTTGACTGGACTATAGGAGTCGGCTCTGTTTGTGATGGTGATGTTTGACTGGACTATAGGAGTCGGATCTGTTTGTGGTGGTGATGTTTGACTGGACTATAGGAGTTGGATCTGTTTGTGATGGTGATGATTGACTGGACTATAGGAGTTGGATCTGTTTGTGATGGTGATGATTGACTGGACTATAGGAGTCGGATCTGTTTGTGATGGTGATGTTTGACTGGACTATAGGAGTCGGATCTGTTTGTGATGGTGATGTTTGACTGGACTATATAAGTCGGATCTGTTTGTGATGGTGATGCTTGACTGGACTATAGGAGTCGGATCTGTTTGTGATGGTGATGTTTGACTGGACTATAGGAGTCGGATCTGTTTGTGATGGTGATGTTTGACTGGACTATATAAGTCGGATCTGTTTGTGATGGTGATGCTTGACTGGACTATAGGAGTCGGATCTGTTTGTGATGGTGATGTTTGACTGGACTATAGGAGTCGGATCTGTTTGTGATGGTGATGTTTGACTGGACTATAGGAGTTGGATCTGTTTGTGATGTTGATGCTTGACTAGACTATAGGAGTCGGATCTGTTTGTGATGGTGATGTTTGACTGGACTATAGGAGTCGGATCTGTTTGTGATGGTGATGTTTGACTGGACTATAGGAGTTGGATCTGTTTGTGATGGTGATGATTGACTGGACTATAGGAGTTGGATCTGTTTGTGATGGTGATGATTGACTGGACTATAGGAGTCGGATCTGTTTGTGATGGTGATGTTTGACTGGACTATAGGAGTCGGATCTGTTTGTGATGGTGATGTTTGACTGGACTATAGGAGTCGGATCTGTTTGTGATGGTGATGTTTGACTGGACTATATAAGTCGGATCTGTTTGTGATGGTGATGCTTGACTGGACTATAGGAGTCGGATCTGTTTGTGATGGTGATGCTTGACTGGACTATAGGAGTCGGATCTGTTTGTGATGGTGATGTTTGACTGGACTATATAAGTCGGATCTGTTTGTGATGGTGATGCTTGACTGGACTATAGGAGTCGGATCTGTTTGTGATGGTGATGTTTGACTGGACTATATAAGTCGGATCTGTTTGTGATGGTGATGCTTGACTGGACTATAGGAGTCGGATCTGTTTGTGATGGTGATGCTTGACTGGACTATAGGAGTCGGATCTGTTTGTGATGGTGATGTTTGACTGGACTATATAAGTCGGATCTGTTTGTGATGGTGATGCTTGACTGGACTATATAAGTCGGATCTGTTGTGATGGTGATGTTTGACTGGACTATATGAGTCGGATCTGTTTGTGATGGTGATGTTTGACTGGACTATATGAGTTGGATCTGTTTGTGATGGTGATGTTTGACTGGACTATAGGAGTCGGATCTGTTTGTGATGGTGATGTTTGACTGGACTATAGGAGTCGGATCTGTTTGTGATGGTGATGTTTGACTGGACTATATGAGTTGGATCTGTTTGTGATGGTGATGTTTGACTGGACTATAGGAGTCGGATCTGTTTGTGGTGGTGATGTTTGACTGGACTATAGGAGTAGGATCTGTTTGTGATGGTGATGTTTGACTGGACTATAGGAGTCGGATCTGTTTGTGGTGGTGATGTTTGACTGGACTATAGGAGTTGGATCTGTTTGTGATGGTGATGTTTGACTGGACTATAGGAGTCGGATCTGTTTGTGATGGTGATGTTTGACTGGACAATATGAGTTGGATCTGTTTGTGATGGTGATGTTTGACTGGACTACAGGAGTCGGATCTGTTTGTGATGGTGGTGTTTGACTGGACTATATGAGTTGGATCTGTTTGTGATGGTGATGTTTGACTGGACTATAGGAGTCGGATATGTTTGTGATGGTGATGTTTGACTGGACTATATGAGTTGGATCTGTTTGTGATGGTGATGTTTGACTGGACTATAGGAGTCGGATCTGTTTGTGATGGTGATGTTTGACTGGACTATAGGAGTCGGATCTGTTTGTGATGGTGATGTTTGACTGGACTATAGGAGTTGGATCTGTTTGTGATGGTGATGTTTGACTGGACTATAGGAGTTGGATCTGTTTGTGATGGTGATGTTTGACTGGACTATAGGAGTCGGATCTGTTTGTGATGGTGATGTTTGACTGGACTATATGAGTTGGATCTGATTGTGATGGTGATGCTTGACTGGACTATATAAGTCGGATCTGTTTGTGATGGTGATGTTTGACTGGACTATATGAGTTGGATCTGTTTGTGATGGTGATGTTTGACTGGACTATATAAGTCGGATCTGTTTGTGGTGGTGATGTTTGACTGGACTATAGGAGTCGGATCTGTTTGTGATGGTGATGTTTGACTGGACTATATGAGTTGGATCTGATTGTGATGGTGATGTTTGACTGGACTATATGAGTTGGATCTGTTTGTGATGGTGATGTTTGACTGGACTATAGGAGTCGGATCTGTTTGTGATGGTGATGTTTGTCTGGACTATATAAGTCGGATCTTTTTGTGATGGTGATGTTTGACTGGACTATAGGAGTCGGATCTGTTTGTGATGGTGATGTTTGACTGGACTATAGGAGTCGGATCTGTTTGTGATGGTGATGTTTGACTGGACTATATAAGTCGGATCTGTTTGTGATGGTGATGTTTGACTGGACTATATAAGTCGGATCTGTTTGTGATGGTGATGTTTGACTGGACTATAGGAGTCAGATCTGTTTGTGATGGTGATGTTTGACTGGACTATAGGAGTCGGATCTGTTTGTGATGGTGATGTTTCACTGGACTATAGGAGTCGGATCTGTTTGTGATGGTGATGTTTGACTGGACTATATAAGTCGGATCTGTTTGTGGTGGTGATGTTTGACTGGACTATAGGAGTCGGATCTGTTTGTGATGGTGATGTTTGACTGGACTATAGGAGTAGGATCTGTTTGTGATGGTGATGTTTGACTGGACTATAGGAGTCGGATCTGTTTGTGATGGTGATGTTTGACTGGACTATAGGAGTCGGATCTGTTTGTGGTGGTGATGTTTGACTGGACTATAGGAGTTGGATCTGTTTGTGATGGTGATGTTTGACTGGACTATAGGAGTCGGATCTGTTTGTGATGGTGATGTTTGACTGGACTATATGAGTTGGATCTGTTTGTGATGGTGATGTTTGACTGGACTACAGGAGTCGGATCTGTTTGTGATGGTGGTGTTTGACTGGACTATATGAGTTGGATCTGTTTGTGATGGTGATGTTTGACTGGACTATAGGGGTCGGATATGTTTGTGATGGTGATGTTTGACTGGACTATATGAGTTGGATCTGTTTGTGATGGTGATGTTTGACTGGACTATAGGAGTCGGATCTGTTTGTGATGGTGATGTTTGACTGGACTATAGGAGTCGGATCTGTTTGTGATGGTGATGTTTGACTGGACTATAGGAGTTGGATCTGTTTGTGATGGTGATGTTTGACTGGACTATAGGAGTTGGATCTGTTTGTGATGGTGATGTTTGACTGGACTATAGGAGTCGGATCTGTTTGTGATGGTGATGTTTGACTGGACTATATGAGTTGGATCTGATTGTGATGGTGATGCTTGACTGGACTATATAAGTCGGATCTGTTTGTGATGGTGATGCTTGACTGGACTATAGGAGTCGGATCTGTTTGTGATGGTGATGTTTGACTGGACTATATAAGTCGGATCTGTTTGTGATGGTGATGTTTGACTGGACTATAGGAGTCGGATCTGTTTGTGGTGGTGATGTTTGACTGGACTATAGGAGTCGGATCTGTTTGTCATGGTGATGTTTGACTGGACTATATGAGTTGGATCTGATTGTGATGGTGATGTTTGACTGGACTATATGAGTTGGATCTGTTTGTGATGGTGATGTTTGACTGGACTATAGGAGTCGGATCTGTTTGTGATGGTGATGTTTGACTGGACTATATAAGTCGGATCTGTTTGTGATGGTGATGTTTGACTGGACTATAGGAGTCGGATCTGTTTGTGATGGTGATGTTTGACTGGACTATAGGAGTCGGATCTGTTTGTGATGGTGATGTTTGACTGGACTATATAAGTCGGATCTGTTTGTGATGGTGATGTTTGACTGGACTATATAAGTCGGATCTGTTTGTGATGGTGATGTTTGACTGGACTATAGGAGTCGGATCTGTTTGTGATGGTGATGTTTGACTGGACTATATAAGTCGGATCTGTTTGTGATGGTGATGTTTGACTGGAGTATAGGAGTCGGATCTGTTTGTGGTGGGGATGTTTGACTGGACTATAGGAGTCGGATCTGTTTGTGATGGTGATGTTTGACTGGACTATAGGAGTCGGATCTGTTTGTGATGGTGATGTTTGACTGGACTATAGGAGTCGGATCTGTTTGTGATGGTGATGTTTGACTGGACTATAGGAGTCGGATCTGTTTGTGATGGTGATGTTTGACTGGACTATAGGAGTCGGATCTGTTTGTGATGGTGATGTTTGACTGGACTATATAAGTCGGATCTGTTTGTGATGGTGATGTTTGACTGGACTATAGGAGTCGGATCTGTTTGTGATGGTGATGTTTGACTGGACTATATAAGTCGGATCTGTTTGTGATGGTGATGTTTGACTGGACTATAGGAGTCGGATCTGTTTGTGATGGTGATGTTTGACTGGACTATAGGAGTCGGATCTGTTTGTGATGGTGATGTTTGACTGGACTATAGAAGTCGGATCTGTTTGTGATGGTGATGTTTGACTGGACTATAGGAGTCGGATCTGTTTGTGATGGTGATGTTTGACTGGACTATAGGAGTCGGATCTGTTTGTGATGGTGATGTTTGACTGGACTATAGGAGTCGGATCTGTTTGTGATGGTGATGTTTGACTGGACTATAGGAGTCGGATCTGTTTGTGATGGTGATGTTTGACTGGACTATAGGAGTCGGATCTGTTTGTGATGGTGATGTTTGACTGGACTATAGGCGTTGGATCTGTTTGTGATGGTGATGTTTGACTGGACTATAGGAGTTGGATCTGTTTGTGATGGTGATGTTTGACTGGACTATAGGAGTCGGATCTGTTTGTGATGGTGATGTTTGACTGGACTATAGGAGTCGGAGCTGTTTGTGATGGTGATGTTTGACTGGACTATAGGAGTCGGATCTGTTTGTGATGGTGATGTTTGACTGGACTATCTAAGTCGGATCTGTTTGTGATGGTGATGTTTGACTGGACTATATGAGTTGGATCTGTTTGTGATGGTGATGTTTGACTGGACTAGATAAGTCGGATCTGTTTGTGATGGTGATGTTTGACTGGACTATATGAGTTGGATCTGTTTGTGATGGTGATGTTTGACTGGACTATAGGAGTCGGATCTGTTTGTGATGGTGATGTTTGACTGGACTATATAAGTCGGATCTGTTTGTGATGGTGATGTTTGACTGGACTATATGAGTCGGATCTTTTTGTGGTGGTGATGTTTGACTGGACTATATAAGTCGGATCTGTTTGTGATGGTGATGTTTGACTGGACTATATAAGTCGGATCTGTTTGTGATGGTGATGTTTGACTGGACTATATGAGTTGGATCTGATTGTGATGGTGATGTTTGACTGGACTATATAAGTCGGATCTGTTTGTGATGGTGATGTTTGACTGGACTATAGGAGTCGGATCTGTTTGTGATGGTGATGTTTGACTGGACTATATAAGTCGGATCTGTTTGTGATGGTGATGTTTGACTGGACTATAGGAGTCGGATCTGTTTCTGGTGGTGATGTTGGACTGGACTATAGGAGTCGGATCTGTTTGTGATGGTGATGTTTGACTGGACTATATAAGTCGGATCTGTTTGTGATGGTGATGTTTGACTGGACTATAGGAGTCGGATCTGTTTGTGATGGTGATGTTTGACTGGACTATAGGAGTCGGGTCTGTTTGTGATGGTGATGTTTGACTGGACTATAGGAGTCGGATCTGTTTGTGATGGTGATGTTTGACTGGACTATAGGAGTCGGATCTGTTTGTGATGGTGATGTTTGACTGGACTATAGGAGTCGGATCTGTTTGTGATGGTGATGTTTGACTGGACTAAAGGAGTCGGATCTGTTTGTGATGGTGATGTTTGACTGGACTATAGGAGTAGGATCTGTTTGTGATGGTGATGTTTGACTGGACTAAAGGAGTCGGATCTGTTTGTGGTGGTGATGTTTGACTGGACTATAGGAGTCGGATCTGTTTGTGATGGTGATGTTTGACTGGACTATAGGAGTCGGATCTGTTTGTGATGGTGATGTTTGACTGGACTATAGAAGTCGGATCTGTTTGTGATGGTGATGTTTGACTGGACTATAGGAGTCGGATCTGTTTGTGATGGTGATGTTTGACTGGACTATAGGAGTCGGATCTGTTTGTGATGGTGATGTTTGACTGGACTATAGGAGTCGGATCTGTTTGTGATGGTGATGTTTGACTGGACTATAGGAGTCGGATCTGTTTGTGATGGTGATGTTTGACTGGACTATAGGAGTCGGATCTGTTTGTGATGGTGATGTTTGACTGGACTATAGAAGTCGGATCTGTTTGTGATGGTGATGTTTGACTGGACTATATAAGTCCGATCTGTTTGTGATGGTGATGTTTGACTGGACTATAGGAGTCGGATCTGTTTGTGATGGTGATGTTTGACTGGACTATATAAGTCAGATCTGTTTGTGATGGTGATGTTTGACTGGACTATAGGAGTCGGATCTGTTTGTGATGGTGATGTTTGACTGGACTATAGAAGTCGGATCTGTTTGTGATGGTGATGTTTGACTGGACTATAGGAGTCGGATCTGTTTGTGATGGTGATGTTTGACTGGACTATAGGAGTCGGATCTGTTTGTGATGGTGATGTTTGACTGGACTATAGGAGTCGGATCTGTTTGTGATGGTGATGTTTGACTGGACTATAGGAGTCGGATCTGTTTGTGATGGTGATGTTTGACTGGACTATAGGAGTCGGATCTGTTTGTGATGGTGATGTTTGACTGGACTATAGGAGTCGGATCTGATTGTGATGGTGATGTTTGACTGGACTATAGACGTTGGATCTGTTTGTGATGGTCATGTTTGACTGGACTATAGGAGTTGGATCTGTTTGTGATGGTGATGTTTGACTGGACTATAGGAGTCGGATCTGTTTGTGATGGTGATGTTTGACTGGACTATAGGAGTCGGATCTGTTTGTGATGGTGATGTTTGACTGGACTATAGGAGTCGGATCTGTTTGTGATGGTGATGTTTGACTGGACTATATAAGTCGGATCTGTTTGTGATGGTGATGTTTGACTGGACTATAGGAGTCGGATCTGTTTGTGATGGTGATGTTTGACTGGACTATATAAGTCGGATCTGTTTGTGATGGTGATGTTTGACTGGACTATAGGAGTCGGATCTGTTTCTGGTGGTGATGTTTGACTGGACTATAGGAGTCGGATCTGTTTGAGATGGTGATGTTTGACTGGACTATATAAGTCGGATCTGTTTGTGATGGTGATGTTTGACTGGACTATAGGAGTCGGATCTGTTTGTGATGGTGATGTTTGACTGGACTATAGGAGTCGGGTCTGTTTGTGATGGTGATGTTTGACTGGACTATAGGAGTCGGATCTGTTTGTGATGGTGATGTTTGACTGGACTATAGGAGTCGGATCTGTTTGTGATGGTGATGTTTGACTGGACTATAGGAGTCGGATCTGTTTGTGATGGTGATGTTTGACTGGACTAAAGGAGTCGGATCTGTTTGTGATGGTGATGTTTGACTGGACTATAGGAGTAGGATCTGTTTGTGATGGTGATGTTTGACTGGACTAAAGGAGTCGGATCTGTTTGTGGTGGTGATGTTTGACTGGACTATAGGAGTCGGATCTGTTTGTGATGGTGATGTTTGACTGGACTATAGGAGTCGGATCTGTTTGTGATGGTGATGTTTGACTGGACTATAGAAGTCGGATCTGTTTGTGATGGTGATGTTTGACTGGACTATAGGAGTCGGATCTGTTTGTGATGGTGATGTTTGACTGGACTATAGGAGTCGGATCTGTTTGTGATGGTGATGTTTGACTGGACTATAGGAGTCGGATCTGTTTGTGATGGTGATGTTTGACTGGACTATAGGAGTCGGATCTGTTTGTGATGGTGATGTTTGACTGGACTATAGGAGTCGGATCTGTTTGTGATGGTGATGTTTGACTGGACTATAGAAGTCGGATCTGTTTGTGATGGTGATGTTTGACTGGACTATATAAGTCAGATCTGTTTGTGATGGTGATGTTTGACTGGACTATAGGAGTCGGATCTGTTTGTGATGGTGATGTTTGACTGGACTATAGGAGTCAGATCTGTTTGTGATGGTGATGTTTGACTGGACTATAGGAGTTGGATCTGTTTGTGATGGTGATGTTTGACTGGACTATAGGAGTCAGATCTGTTTGTGATGGTGATGTTTGACTGGACTATAGGAGTCGGATCTGTTTGTGATGGTGATGTTTGACTGGACTATAGAAGTCGGATCTGTTTGTGATGGTGATGTTTGACTGGACTATAGGAGTCGGATCTGTTTGTGATGGTGATGTTTGACTGGACTATAGGAGTCGGATCTGTTTGTGATGGTGATGTTTGACTGGACTATAGGAGTCGGATCTGTTTGTGATGGTGATGTTTGACTGGACTATAGGAGTCGGATCTGTTTGTGATGGTGATGTTTGACTGGACTATAGGAGTCGGATCTGTTTCTGATGGTGATGTTTGACTGGACTATAGGAGTCGGATCTGTTTGTGATGGTGATGTTTGACTGGACTATAGGCGTTGGATCTGTTTGTGATGGTCATGTTTGACTGGACTATAGGAGTTGGATCTGTTTGTGATGGTGATGTTTGACTGGACTATAGGAGTCGGATCTGTTTGTGATGGTGATGTTTGACTGGACTATAGGAGTCGGATCTGTTTGTGATGGTGATGTTTGACTGGACTATAGGAGTCGGATCTGTTTGTGATGGTGATGTTTGACTGGACTATATAAGTCGGATCTGTTTGTGATGGTGATGTTTGACTGGACTATATGAGTTGGATCTGTTTGTGATGGTGATGTTTGACTGGACTAGATAAGTCGGATCTGTTTGTGATGGTGATGTTTGACTGGACTATATGAGTTGGATCTGTTTGTGATGGTGATGTTTGACTGGACTATAGGAGTCGGATCTGTTTGTGATGGTGATGTTTGACTGGACTATATAAGTCGGATCTGTTTGTGATGGTGATGTTTGACTGGACTATAGGAGTCGGATCTGTTTGTGGTGGTGATGTTTGACTGGACTATATAAGTCGGATCTGTTTGTGATGGTGATGTTTGACTGGACTATAGGAGTCGGATCTGTTTGTGATGGTGATGTTTGACTGGACTATATAAGTCGGATCTGTTTGTGATGGTGATGTTTGACTGGACTATAGGAGTCGGATCTGTTTGTGATGGTGATGTTTGACTGGACTATATAAGTCGGATCTGTTTGTGATGGTGATGTTTGACTGGACTATAGGAGTCGGATCTGTTTGTGGTGGTGATGTTTGACTGGACTATAGGAGTCGGATCTGTTTGTGGTGGTGATGTTTGACTGGACTATAGGAGTCGGATCTGTTTGTGATGGTGATGTTTGACTGGACTATAGGAGTTGGATCTGTTTGTGGTGGTGATGTTTGACTGGACTATAGGAGTCGGATCTGTTTGTGATGGTGATGTTTGACTGGACTATAGGAGTCGGATCTGTTTGTGATGGTGATGTTTGACTGGACTAAAGGAGTCGGATCTGTTTGTGATGGTGATGTTTGACTGGACTATAGGAGTCGGATCTGTTTGTGATGGTGATGTTTGACTGGACTATATAAGTCGGATCTGTTTGTGATGGTGATGTTTGACTGGACTATAGGAGTCGGATCTGTTTGTGATGGTGATGTTTGACTTGACTATAGGAGTCGGATCTGTTTGTGATGGTGATGTTTGCATGGACTATAGGAGTCGGATCTGTTTGTGATGGTGATGTTTGACTGGACTATAGGAGTCGGATCTGTTTGTGATGGTGATGTTTGACTGGACTATAGGAGTCGGATCTGTTTGTGATGGTGATGTTTGACTGGACTATAGGAGTCGGATCTGTTTGTGATGGTGATGTTTGACTGGACTATAGGAGTCGGATCTGTTTGTGATGGTGATGTTTGACTGGACTATATAAGTCGGATCTGTTTGTGATGGTGATGTTTGACTGGACTATAGGAGTCGGATCTGTTTGTGATGGTGATGTTTGACTGGACTATATAAGTCGGATCTGTTTGTGATGGTGATGTTTGACTGGACTATATAAGTCGGATCTGTTTGTGATGGTGATGTTTGACTGGACTATAGGAGTCGGATCTGTTTGTGATGGTGATGTTTGACTGGACTATAGGAGTCGGATCTGTTTGTGATGGTGATGTTTGACTGGACTATAGGAGTCGGATCTGTTTGTGATGGTGATGTTTGACTGGACTATATAAGTCGGATCTGTTTGTGATGGTGATGTTTGACTGGACTATAGGAGTCGGATCTGTTTGTGATGGTGATGTTTGACTGGACTATATAAGTCGGATCTGTTTGTGATGGTGATGTTTGACTGGACTATATAAGTCGGATCTGTTTGTGATGGTGATGTTTGACTGGACTATAGGAGTCGGATCTGTTTGTGATGGTGATGTTTGACTGGGCGATAGGAGTCGGATCTGTTTGTGATGGTGATGTTTGACTGGACTATATAAGTCGGATCTGTTTGTGATGGTGATGTTTGACTGGACTATAGGAGTCGGATCTGTTTGTGATGGTGATGTTTGACTGGACTATAGGAGTCGGATCTGTTTGTGATGGTGATGTTTGACTGGGCTATAGGAGTCGGATCTGTTTGTGATGGTGATGTTTGACTGGACTATATAAGTCGGATCTGTTTGTGATGGTGATGTTTGACTGGACTATAGGAGTCGGATCTGTTTGTGATGGTGATGTTTGACTGGACTATATAAGTCGGATCTGTTTGTGATGGTGATGTTTGACTGGACTATAGGAGTCGGATCTGTTTGTGATGGTGATGTTTGACTGGGCTATAGGAGTCGGATCTGTTTGTGATGGTGATGTTTGACTGGGCTATAGGAGTCGGATCTGTTTGTGATGGTGATGTTTGACTGGACTATAGGAGTCGGATCTGTTTGTGATGGTGATGTTTGACTGGGCTATAGGAGTCGGATCTGTTTGTGATGGTGATGTTTGACTGGACTATAGGAGTCGGATCTGTTTGTGATGGTGATGTTTGACTGGACTATAGGAGTCGGATCTGTTTGTGGTGGTGATGTTTGACTGGACTATAGGAGTCGGATCTGTTTGTGATGGTGATGTTTGACTGGACTATAGGAGTCGGATCTGTTTGTGATGGTGATGTTTGACTGGACTATAGGAGTCGGATCTGTTTGTGATGGTGATGTTTGACTGGACTACAGGAGTCGGATCTGTTTGTGATGGTGATGTTTGACTGGACTATAGGAGTCGGATCTGTTTGTGATGGTGATGTTTGACTGGACTAAAGGAGTCGGATCTGTTTGTGATGGTGATGTTTGACTGGACTATAGGAGTCGGATCTGTTTGTGATGGTGATGTTTGACTGGACTATATAAGTCGGATCTGTTTGTGATGGTGATGTTTGACTGGACTATAGGAGTCGGATCTGTTTGTGATGGTGATGTTTGACTTGACTATAGGAGTCGGATCTGTTTGTGATGGTGATGTTTGCATGGACTATAGGAGTCGGATCTGTTTGTGATGGTGATGTTTGACTGGACTATAGGAGTCGGATCTGTTTGTGATGGTGATGTTTGACTGGACTATAGGAGTCGGATCTGTTTGTGATGGTGATGTTTGACTGGACTATAGGAGTCGGATCTGTTTGTGATGGTGATGTTTGACTGGACTATAGGAGTCGGATCTGTTTGTGATGGTGATGTTTGACTGGACTATAGGAGTCGGATCTGTTTGTGATGGTGATGTTTGACTGGACTATAGGAGTCGGATCTGTTTGTGATGGTGATGTTTGACTGGACTATAGGAGTCGGATCTGTTTGTGATGGTGATGTTTGACTGGACTATAGGAGTCGGATCTGTTTGTGATGGTGATGTTTGACTGGACTATAGGAGTCGGATCTGTTTGTGATGGTGATGTTTGACTGGACTATAGGAATCGGATCTGTTTGTGATGGTGATGTTTGACTGGACTATAGGAGTCGGATCTGTTTGTGATGGTGATGTTTGACTGGACTATAGGAGTCGGATCTGTTTGTGATGGTGATGTTTGACTGGACTATAGGAGTCGGATCTGTTTGTGATGGTGATGTTTGACTGGACTATAGGAGTCGGATCTGTTTGTGATGGTGATGTTTGACTGGACTATAGGAGTCGGATCTGTTTGTGATGGTGATGTTTGACTGGACTATAGGAGTCGGATCTGTTTGTGATGGTGATGTTTGACTGGACTATAGGAGTCGGATCTGTTTGTGATGGTGATGTTTGACTGGACTATAGGAGTCGGATCTGTTTGTGATGGTGATGTTTGACTGGACTATAGGAGTCGGATCTGTTTGTGATGGTGATGTTTGACTGGACTATAGGAGTCGGATCTGTTTGTGATGGTGATGTTTGACTGGACTATATAAGTCGGATCTGTTTGTGATGGTGATGTTTGACTGGACTATAGGAGTCGGATCTGTTTGTGATGGTGATGTTTGACTGGACTATATAAGTCGGATCTGTTTGTGATGGTGATGTTTGACTGGACTATATAAGTCGGATCTGTTTGTGATGGTGATGTTTGACTGGACTATAGGAGTCGGATCTGTTTGTGATGGTGATGTTTGACTGGACTATATAAGTCGGATCTGTTTGTGATGGTGATGTTTGACTGGACTATAGGAGTCGGTTCTGTTTGTGATGGTGATGTTTGACTGGACTATATAAGTCGGATCTGTTTGTGATGGTGATGTTTGACTGGACTATAGGAGTCGGATCTGTTTGTGATGGTGATGTTTGACTGGGCTATAGGAGTCGGATCTGTTTGTGATGGTGATGTTTGACTGGGCTATAGGAGTCGGATCTGTTTGTGATGGTGATGTTTGACTGGACTATAGGAGTCGGATCTGTTTGTGATGGTGATGTTTGACTGGACTATAGGAGTCGGATCTGTTTGTGATGGTGATGTTTGACTGGACTATAGGAGTCGGATCTGTTTGTGATGGTGATGTTTGACTGGACTATAGGAGTCGGATCTGTTTGTGATGGTGATGTTTGACTGCACTATAGGAGTCGGATCTGTTTGTGATGGTGATGTTTGACTGGACTATAGGAGTCGGATCTGTTTGTGATGGTGATGTTTGACTGGACTATAGGAGTCGGATCTGTTTGTGATGGTGATGTTTGACTGGACTATAGGAGTCGGATCTGTTTGTGATGGTGATGTTTGACTGGACTATAGGAGTCGGATCTGTTTGTGATGGTGATGTTTGACTGGACTATAGGAGTCGGATCTGTTTGTGATGGTGATGTTTGACTGGGCTATAGGAGTCGGATCTGTTTGTGATGGTGATGTTTGACTGGGCTATAGGAGTCGGATCTGTTTGTGATGGTGATGTTTGACTGGACTATAGGAGTCGGATCTGTTTGTGATGGTGATGTTTGACTGGACTATAGGAGTCGGATCTGTTTGTGATGGTGATGTTTGACTGGACTATAGGAGTCGGATCTGTTTGTGATGGTGATGTTTGACTGGACTATAGGAGTCGGATCTGTTTGTGATGGTGATGTTTGACTGCACTATAGGAGTCGGATCTGTTTGTGATGGTGATGTTTGACTGGACTATAGGAGTCGGATCTGTTTGTGATGGTGATGTTTGACTGGACTATAGGAGTCGGATCTGTTTGTGGTGGTGATGTTTGACTGGACTATAGGAGTCGGATCTGTTTGTGATGGTGATGTTTGACTGGACTATAGGAGTCGGATCTGTTTGTGATGGTGATGTTTGACTGGACTATAGGAGTCGGATCTGTTTGTGATGGTGATGTTTGACTGGACTACAGGAGTCGGATCTGTTTGTGATGGTGATGTTTGACTGGACTATAGGAGTCGGATCTGTTTGTGATGGTGATGTTTGACTGGACTATAGGAGTCGGATCTGTTTGTGATGGTGATGTTTGACTGGACTATAGGAGTCGGATCTGTTTGTGATGGTGATGTTTGACTGGACTATAGGAGTCGGATCTGTTTGTGATGGTGATGTTTGACTGGACTATAGGAGTCGGATCTGTTTGTGATGGTGATGTTTGACTGGACTATAGGCGTTGGATCTGTTTGTGATGGTGATGTTTGACTGGAATATAGGAGTTGGATCTGTTTGTGATGGTGATGTTTGACTGGACTATAGGAGTCGGATCTGTTTGTGATGGTGATGTTTGACTGGACTATAGGAGTCGGATCTGTTTGTGATGGTGATGTTTGACTGGACTATAGGAGTCGGATCTGTTTGTGATGGTGATGTTTGACTGGACTATAGGAGTCGGATCTGTTTGTGATGGTGATGTTTGACTGGACTATATGAGTTGGATCTGTTTGTGATGGTGATGTTTGACTGGACTAGATAAGCCGGATCTGTTTGTGATGGTGATGTTTGACTGGACTATATGAGTTGGATCTGTTTGTGATGGTGATGTTTGACTGGACTATAGGAGTCGGATCTGTTTGTGATGGTGATGTTTGACTGGACTATATAAGTCGGATCTGTTTGTGATGGTGATGTTTGACTGGACTATATGAGTCGGATCTGTTTGTGGTGGTGATGTTTGACTGGACTATATAAGTCGGATCTGTTTGTGATGGTGATGTTTGACTGGACTATATAAGTCGGATCTGTTTGTGATGGTGATGTTTGACTGGACTATATGAGTTGGATCTGATTGTGATGGTGATGTTTGACTGGACTATATGAGTTGGATCTGTTTGTGATGGTGATGTTTGACTGGACTATAGGAGTCGGATCTGTTTGTGATGGTGATGTTTGACTGGACTATATAAGTCGGATCTGTTTGTGATGGTGATGTTTGACTGGACTATAGGAGTCGGATCTGTTTGTGATGGTGATGTTTGACTGGACTATAGGCGTTGGATCTGTTTGTGATGGTGATGTTTGACTGGACTATAGGAGTTGGATCTGTTTGTGATGGTGATGTTTGACTGGACTATAGGAGTCGGATCTGTTTGTGATGGTGATGTTTGACTGGACTATAGGAGTCGGATCTGTTTGTGATGGTGATGTTTGACTGGACTATAGGAGTCGGATCTGTTTGTGATGGTGATGTTTGACTGGACTATATAAGTCGGATCTGTTTGTGATGGTGATGTTTGACTGGACTATATGAGTTGGATCTGTTTGTGATGGTGATGTTTGACTGGACTAGATAAGTCGGATCTGTTTGTGATGGTGATGTTTGACTGGACTATATGAGTTGGATCTGTTTGTGATGGTGATGTTTGACTGGACTATAGGAGTCGGATCTGTTTGTGATGGTGATGTTTGACTGGACTATATAAGTCGGATCTGTTTGTGATGGTGATGTTTGACTGGACTATATGAGTCGGATCTGTTTGTGGTGGTGATGTTTGACTGGACTATATAAGTCGGATCTGTTTGTGATGGTGATGTTTGACTGGACTATATAAGTCGGATCTGTTTGTGATGGTGATGTTTGACTGGACTATATAAGTCGGATCTGTTTGTGATGGTGATGTTTGACTGGACTATAGGAGTCGGATCTGTTTGTGATGGTGATGTTTGACTGGACTATATAAGTCGGATCTGTTTGTGATGGTGATGTTTGACTGGACTATAGGAGTCGGATCTGTTTGTGATGGTGATGTTTGACTGGACTATATAAGTCGGATCTGTTTGTGATGGTGATGTTTGACTGGACTATAGGAGTCGGATCTGTTTGTGATGGTGATGTTTGACTGGGCTATAGGAGTCGGATCTGTTTGTGATGGTGATGTTTGTCTGGGCTATAGGAGTCGGATCTGTTTGTGATGGTGATGTTTGACTGGACTATAGGAGTCGGATCTGTTTGTGATGGTGATGTTTGACTGGACTATAGGAGTCGGATCTGTTTGTGATGGTGATGTTTGACTGGACTATAGGAGTCGGATCTGTTTGTGATGGTGATGTTTGACTGGACTATAGGAGTCGGATCTGTTTGTGGTGGTGATGTTTGACTGGACTATAGGAGTCGGATCTGTTTGTGATGGTGATGTTTGACTGGACTATAGGAGTCGGATCTGTTTGTGATGGTGATGTTTGACTGGACTATAGGAGTCGGATCTGTTTGTGATGGTGATGTTTGACTGGACTACAGGAGTCGGATCTGTTTGTGATGGTGATGTTTGACTGGACTATAGGAGTCGGATCTGTTTGTGATGGTGATGTTTGACTGGACTATAGGAGTCGGATCTGTTTGTGATGGTGATGTTTGACTGGACTATAGGAGTCGGATCTGTTTGTGATGGTGATGTTTGACTGGACTATCGGAGTCGGATCTGTTTGTGATGGTGATGTTTGACTGGACTATAGGAGTCGGATCTGTTTGTGATGGTGATGTTTGACTGGACTATAGGCGTTGGATCTGTTTGTGATGGTGATGTTTGACTGGACTATAGGAGTTGGATCTGTTTGTGATGGTGATGTTTGACTGGACTATAGGAGTCGGATCTGTTTGTGATGGTGATGTTTGACTGGACTATAGGAGTCGGATCTGTTTGTGATGGTGATGTTTGACTGGACTATAGGAGTCGGATCTGTTTGTGATGGTGATGTTTGACTGGACTATATAAGTCGGATCTGTTTGTGATGGTGATGTTTGACTGGACTATATGAGTTGGATCTGTTTGTGATGGTGATGTTTGACTGGACTAGATAAGTCGGATCTGTTTGTGATGGTGATGTTTGACTGGACTATATGAGTTGGATCTGTTTGTGATGGTGATGTTTGACTGGACTATAGGAGTCGGATCTGTTTGTGATGGTGATGTTTGACTGGACTATATAAGTCGGATCTGTTTGTGATGGTGATGTTTGACTGGACTATATGAGTCGGATCTGTTTGTGGTGGTGATGTTTGACTGGACTATATAAGTCGGATCTGTTTGTGATGGTGATGTTTGACTGGACTATATAAGTCGGATCTGTTTGTGATGGTGATGTTTGACTGGACTATATGAGTTGGATCTGATTGTGATGGTGATGTTTGACTGGACTATAGGAGTCGGATCTGTTTGTGATGGTGATGTTTGACTGGACTATATAAGTCGGATCTGTTTGTGATGGTGATGTTTGACTGGACTATAGGAGTCGGATCTGTTTGTGATGGTGATGTTTGACTGGACTATATAAGTCGGATCTGTTTGTGATGGTGATGTTTGACTGGACTATAGGAGTCGGATCTGTTTGTGATGGTGATGTTTGACTGGGCTATAGGAGTCGGATCTGTTTGTGATGGTGATGTTTGTCTGGGCTATAGGAGTCGGATCTGTTTGTGATGGTGATGTTTGACTGGACTATAGGAGTCGGATCTGTTTGTGATGGTGATGTTTGACTGGACTATAGGAGTCGGATCTGTTTGTGATGGTGATGTTTGACTGGACTATAGGAGTCGGATCTGTTTGTGATGGTGATGTTTGACTGGACTATAGGAGTCGGATCTGTTTGTGGTGGTGATGTTTGACTGGACTATAGGAGTCGGATCTGTTTGTGATGGTGATGTTTGACTGGACTATAGGAGTCGGATCTGTTTGTGATGGTGATGTTTGACTGGACTATAGGAGTCGGATCTGTTTGTGATGGTGATGTTTGACTGGACTACAGGAGTCGGATCTGTTTGTGATGGTGATGTTTGACTGGACTATAGGAGTCGGATCTGTTTGTGATGGTGATGTTTGACTGGACTATAGGAGTCGGATCTGTTTGTGATGGTGATGTTTGACTGGACTATAGGAGTCGGATCTGTTTGTGATGGTGATGTTTGACTGGACTATCGGAGTCGGATCTGTTTGTGATGGTGATGTTTGACTGGACTATAGGAGTCGGATCTGTTTGTGATGGTGATGTTTGACTGGACTATAGGCGTTGGATCTGTTTGTGATGGTGATGTTTGACTGGACTATAGGAGTTGGATCTGTTTGTGATGGTGATGTTTGACTGGACTATAGGAGTCGGATCTGTTTGTGATGGTGATGTTTGACTGGACTATAGGAGTCGGATCTGTTTGTGATGGTGATGTTTGACTGGACTATAGGAGTCGGATCTGTTTGTGATGGTGATGTTTGACTGGACTATATAAGTCGGATCTGTTTGTGATGGTGATGTTTGACTGGACTATATGAGTTGGATCTGTTTGTGATGGTGATGTTTGACTGGACTAGATAAGTCGGATCTGTTTGTGATGGTGATGTTTGACTGGACTATATGAGTTGGATCTGTTTGTGATGGTGATGTTTGACTGGACTATAGGAGTCGGATCTGTTTGTGATGGTGATGTTTGACTGGACTATATAAGTCGGATCTGTTTGTGATGGTGATGTTTGACTGGACTATATGAGTCGGATCTGTTTGTGGTGGTGATGTTTGACTGGACTATATAAGTCGGATCTGTTTGTGATGGTGATGTTTGACTGGACTATATAAGTCGGATCTGTTTGTGATGGTGATGTTTGACTGGACTATATGAGTTGGATCTGATTGTGATGGTGATGTTTGACTGGACTATATGAGTTGGATCTGTTCGTGATGGTGATGTTTGACTGGACTATAGGAGTCGGATCTGTTTGTGATGGTGATGTTTGACTGGACTATATAAGTCGGATCTGTTTGTGATGGTGATGTTTGACTGGACTATAGGCGTTGGATCTGTTTGTGATGGTGATGTTTGACTGGACTATAGGAGTTGGATCTGTTTGTGATGGTGATGTTTGACTGGACTATAGGAGTCGGATCTGTTTGTGATGGTGATGTTTGACTGGACTATAGGAGTCGGATCTGTTTGTGATGGTGATGTTTGACTGGACTATAGGAGTCGGATCTGTTTGTGATGGTGATGTTTGACTGGACTATATGAGTCGGATCTGTTTGTGATGGTGATGTTTGACTGGACTATATGAGTTGGATCTGTTTGTGATGGTGATGTTTGACTGGACTAGATAAGTCGGATCTGTTTGTGATGGTGATGTTTGACTGGACTATATGAGTTGGATCTGTTTGTGATGGTGATGTTTGACTGGACTCTAGGAGTCGGATCTGTTTGTGATGGTGATGTTTGACTGGACTATATAAGTCGGATCTGTTTGTGATGGTGATGTTTGACTGGACTATATGAGTCGGATCTGTTTGTGGTGGTGATGTTTGACTGGACTATATAAGTCGGATCTGTTTGTGATGGTGATGTTTGACTGGACTATATAAGTCGGATCTGTTTGTGATGGTGTTGTTTGACTGGACTATATGAGTTGGATCTGATTGTGATGGTGATGTTTGACTGGACTATATGAGTTGGATCTGTTTGTGATGGTGATGTTTGACTGGACTATAGGAGTCGGATCTGTTTGTGATGGTGATGTTTGACTGGACTATATAAGTCGGATCTGTTTGTGATGGTGATGTTTGACTGGACTATAGGAGTCGGATCTGTTTGTGGTGGTGATGTTTGACTGGACTATATAAGTCGGATCTGTTTGTGATGGTGATGTTTGACTGGACTATAGGAGTCGGATCTGTTTGTGATGGTGATGTTTGACTGGACTATATAAGTCGGATCTGTTTGTGATGGTGATGTTTGACTGGACTATAGGAGTCGGATCTGTTTGTGATGGTGATGTTTGACTGGACTATATAAGTCGGATCTGTTTGTGATGGTGATGTTTGACTGGACTATAGGAGTCGGATCTGTTTGTGGTGGTGATGTTTGACTGGACTATAGGAGTCGGATCTGTTTGTGGTGGTGATGTTTGACTGGACTATAGGAGTCGGATCTGTTTGTGATGGTGATGTTTGACTGGACTATAGGAGTTGGATCTGTTTGTGATGGTGATGTTTGACTGGACTAAAGGAGTCGGATCTGTTTGTGATGGTGATGTTTGACTGGACTATAGGAGTCGGATCTGTTTGTGATGGTGATGTTTGACTGGACTATATAAGTCGGATCTGTTTGTGATGGTGATGTTTGACTGGACTATAGGAGTCGGATCTGTTTGTGATGGTGATGTTTGACTTGACTATAGGAGTCGGATCTGTTTGTGATGGTGATGTTTGACTGGACTATAGGAGTCGGATCTGTTTGTGATGGTGATGTTTGACTGGACTATAGGAGTCGGATCTGTTTGTGATGGTGATGTTTGACTGGACTATAGGAGTCGGATCTGTTTGTGATGGTGATGTTTGACTGGACTATAGGAGTCGGATCTGTTTGTGATGGTGATGTTTGACTGGACTATATAAGTCGGATCTGTTTGTGATGGTGATGTTTGACTGGACTATATAAGTCGGATCTGTTTGTGATGGTGATGTTTGACTGGACTATAGGAGTCGGATCTGTTTGTGATGGTGATGTTTGACTGGACTATAGGAGTCGGATCTGTTTGTGATGGTGATGTTTGACTGGACGATAGGAGTCGGATCTGTTTGTGATGGTGATGTTTGACTGCACTATAGGAGTCGGATCTGTTTGTGATGGTGATGTTTGACTGGACTAAAGGAGTCGGATCTGTTTGTGATGGTGATGTTTGACTGGACTATAGGAGTCGGATCTGTTTGTGATGGTGATGTTTGACTGGACTATAGGAGTCGGATCTGTTTGTGATGGTGATGTTTGACTGGACGATAGGAGTCGGATCTGTTTGTGATGGTGATGTTTGACTGCACTATAGGAGTCGGATCTGTTTGTGATGGTGATGTTTGACTGGACTATATCAGTCGGATCTGTTTGTGATGGTGATGTTTGACTGGACTATATGAGTCGGATCTGTTTGTGATGGTGATGTTTGACTGGACTATAGGAGTCGGATCTGTTTGTGATGGTGATGTTTGACTGGACTATATAAGTCGGATCTGTTTGTGATGGTGATGTTTGACTGGACTATAGGAGTCGGATCTGTTTGTGATGGTGATGTTTGACTGGACTATATGAGTCGGATCTGTTTGTGATGGTGATGTTTGACTGGACTATAGGAGTCGGATCTGTTTGTGATGGTGATGTTTGACTGGGCTAGAGGAGTCGGATCTGTTTGTGATGGTGATGTTTGACTGGACTATAGGAGTCGGATCTGTTTGTGATGGTGATGTTTGACTGGACTATAGGAGTCGGATCTGTTTGTGATGGTGATGTTTGACTGGACTATAGGAGTCGGATCTGTTTGTGATGGTGATGTTTGACTGGACTATAGGAGTCGGATCTGTTTGTGATGGTGATGTTTGAAAGGACTATAGGAGTCGGATCTGTTTGTGATGGTGATGTTTGACTGGACTATAGGAGTCGGATCTGTTTGTGATGGTGATGTTTGACTGGACTATAGGAGTCGGATCTGTTTGTGATGGTGATGTTTGACTGGACTATAGGAGTCGGATCTGTTTGTGATGGTGATGTTTTACTGGACTATAGGAGTCGGATCTGTTTGTGATGGTGATGTTTGACTGGACTATAGGAGTCGGATCTGTTTGTGATGGTGATGTTTGACTGGACTATAGGAGTCGGATCTGTTTGTGATGGTGATGTTTGACTGGACTATAGGAGTGGGATCTGTTTGTGATGGTGATGTTTGACTGGACTATAGGAGTCGGATCTGTTTGTGATGGTGATGTTTGACTGGACTATAGAAGTCGGATCTGTTTGTGATGGTGATGTTTGACTGGACTATAGGAGTCGGATCTGTTTGTGATGGTGATGTTTGACTGGACTATAGGAGTCGGATCTGTTTGTGATGGTGATGTTTGACTGGACTATAGGAGTCGGATCTGTTTGTGATGGTGATGTTTGACTGGACTATAGGAGTCGGATCTGTTTGTGATGGTGATGTTTGACTGGACTATAGGAGTCGGATCTGTTTGTGATGGTGATGTTTGACTGGACTATAGGAGTCGGATCTGTTTGTGATGGTGATGTTTGACTGGACTATATAAGTCGGATCTGTTTGTGATGGTGATGTTTGACTGGACTATAGGAGTTGGATCTGTTTGTGATGGTGATGTTTGACTGGACTATAGGAGTCGGATCTGTTTGTGATGGTGATGTTTGACTTTACTATAGGAGTCGGATCTGTTTGTGATGGTGATGTTTGACTGGACTATAGGAGTCGGATCTGTTTGTGATGGTGATGTTTGACTGGACTATAGGAGTCGGATCTGTTTGTGATGGTGATGTTTGACTGGACTATATAAGTCGGATCTGTTTGTGATGGTGATGTTTGACTGGACTATAGGAGTCGGATCTGTTTGTGGTGGTGATGTTTGACTGGACTATAGGAGTCGGATCTGTTTGTGATGGTGATGTTTGACTGGACTATATAAGTCGGATCTGTTTGTGATGGTGATGTTTGACTGGACTATAGGAGTCGGATCTGTTTGTGGTGGTGATGTTTGACTGGACTATAGGAGTCGGATCTGTTTGTGATGGTGATGTTTGACTGGACTATAGGAGTCGGGTCTGTTTGTGATGGTGATGTTTGACTGGACTATAGGAGTCGGATCTGTTTGTGATGGTGATGTTTGACTGGACTATAGGAGTTGGATCTGTTTGTGATGGTGATGTTTGACTGGACTATAGGAGTCGGATCTGTTTGTGCTGGTGATGTTTGACTGGACTATAGGAGTCGGATCTGTTTGTGGTGGTGATGTTTGACTGGACTACAGGAGTCGGATCTGTTTGTGATGGTGATGTTTGACTGGACTATAGGAGTCGGGTCTGTTTGTGATGGTGATGTTTGACTGGACTATAGGAGTCGGATCTGTTTGTGATGGTGATGTTTGACTGGACTATTGGAGTCGGATCTGTTTGTGATGGTGATGTTTGACTGGACTATTGGAGTCGGATCTGTTTGTGGTGGTGATGTTTGACTGGACTATAGGAGTCGGGTCTGTTTGTGATGGTGATGTTTGACTGGACTATAGGAGTCGGATCTGTTTGTGATGGTGATGTTTGACTGGACTATAGGAGTCGGATCTGTTTGTGATGGTGATGTTTGACTGGACTATTGGAGTCGGATCTGTTTGTGGTGGTGATGTTTGACTGGACTAAAGGAGTCGGATCTGTTTGTGATGGTGATGTTTGACTGGACTATCGGAGTTGGATCTGTTTGTGATGGTGATGTTTGACTGGACTATAGGAGTTGGATCTGTTTGTGATGGTGATGTTTGACTGGACTATAGGAGTCGGATCTGTTTGTGATGGTGATGTTTGACTGGACTATAGGAGTCGGATCTGTTTGTGATGGTGATGTTTGACTGGACTATAGGAGTCGGATCTGTTTGTGATGGTGATGTTTGACTGGACTAAAGGAGTCGGATCTGTTTGTGATGGTGATGTTTGACTGGACTAAAGGAGTCGGATCTGTTTGTGATGGTGATGTTTGACTGGACTATAGGAGTAGGATCTGTTTGTGATGGTGATGTTTGACTGGACGAGAGGAGTCGGATCTGTTTGTGATGGTGATGTTTGACTGGACTAAAGGAGTCGGATCTGTTTGTGGTGGTGATGTTTGACTGGACTATAGGAGTCGGATCTGTTTGTGATGGTGATGTTTGACTGGACTATAGGAGTCGGATTTGTTTGTGATGGTGATGTTTGACTGGACTACAGGAGTCGGATCTGTTTGTGGTGGTGATGTTTGACTGGACTAAAGGAGTCGGATCTGTTTGTGATGGTGATGTTTGACTGGACTATAGGAGTCGGATCTGTTTGTGATGGTGATGTTTGACTGGACTATAGGAGTCGGATCTGTTTGTGATGGTGATGTTTGACTGGACTTTCGGAGTCGGATCTGTTTGTGGTGGTGACGTTTGACTGGACTAAAGGAGTCGGATCTGTTTGTGATGGTGATGTTTGACTGGACTATAGGAGTCGGATCTGTTTGTGATGGTGATGTTTGACTGGACTATAGGAGTCGGATCTGTTTGTGGTGGTGATGTTTGACTGGACTAAAGGAGTCGGATCTGTTTGTGATGGTGATGTTTGACTGGACTATAGGAGTCGGATCTGTTTGTGATGGTGATGTTTGACTGGACTATAGGAGTTGGATCTGTTTGTGATGGTGATGTTTGACTGGACTATAGGAGTTGGATCTGTTTGTGATGGTGATGTTTGACTGGACTATATAAGTCGGATCTGTTTGTGATGGTGATGTTTGACTGGACTATAGGAGTCGGATCTGTTTGTGATGGTGATGTTTGACTGGACTATATAAGTCGGATCTGTTTGTGATGGTGATGTTTGACTGGACTATAGGAGTCGGATCTGTTTGTGATGGTGATGTTTGACTGGACTATAGGAGTCGGATCTGTTTGTGATGGTGATGTTTGACTGGACTATAGGAGTCGGATCTGTTTGTGATGGTGATGTTTGACTGGACTATCGGAGTCGGATCTGTTTGTGATGGTGATGTTTGACTGGACTATCGGAGTCGGATCTGTTTGTGATGGTGATGTTTGACTGGACTATAGGAGTCGGATCTGTTTGTGATGGTGATGTTTGACTGGACTATAGGAGTCGGATCTGTTTGTGATGGTGATGTTTGACTGGACTATAGGAGTCGGATCTGTTTGTGATGGTGATGTTTGACTGGACTATAGGAGTCGGATCTGTTTGTGATGGTGATGTTTGACTGGACTATAGGAGTCGGATCTGTTTGTGATGGTGATGTTTGACTGGACTATAGGAGTAGGATCTGTTTGTGATGGTGATGTTTGACTGGACTATAGGAGTCGGATCTGTTTGTGATGGTGATGTTTGACTGGACTATAGGAGTCGGATCTGTTTGTGATGGTGATGTTTGACTGGACTATAGGAGTCGGATCTGTTTGTGATGGTGATGTTTGACTGGACTATAGGAGTAGGATCTGTTTGTGATGGTGATGTTTGACTGGACTATAGGAGTCGGATCTGTTTGTGATGGTGATGTTTGACTGGACTATAGGAGTAGGATCTGTTTGTGATGGTGATGTTTGACTGGACTATAGGAGTCGGATCTGTTTGTGATGGTGATGTTTGACTGGACTATAGGAGTCGGATCTGTTTGTGATGGTGATGCTTGACTGGACAATAGGAGTCGGATCTGTTTGTGATGGTGATGTTTGACTGGACTATAGGAGTCGGATCTGTTTGTGATGGTGATGTTTGACTGGACTATAGGAGTCGGATCTGTTTGTGGTGGTGATGTTTGACTGGACTAAAGGAGTCGGATCTGTTTGTGATGGTGATGTTTGACTGGACTATAGGAGTCGGATCTGTTTGTGATGGTGATGTTTGACTGGACTAAAGGAGTCGGATCTGTTTGTGATGGTGATGTTTGACTGGACTATAGGAGTCGGATCTGTTTGTGATGGTGATGTTTGACTGGACTATATAAGTCGGATCTGTTTGTGATGGTGATGTTTGACTGGACTATAGGAGTTGGATCTGTTTGTGATGGTGATGTTTGACTGGACTATAGGAGTCGGATCTGTTTGTGATGGTGATGTTTGACTGGACTATAGGAGTCGGATCTGTTTGTGATGGTGATGTTTGACTGGACTATAGGAGTCGGATCTGTTTGTGATGGTGATGTTTGACTGGACTATAGGAGTCGGATCTGTTTGTGATGGTGATGTTTGACTGGACTATATAAGTCGGATCTGTTTGTGATGGTGATGTTTGACTGGACTATAGGAGTCGGATCTGTTTGTGGTGGTGATGTTTGAATGGACTATAGGAGTCGGATCTGTTTGTGATGGTGATGTTTGACTGGACTATATAAGTCGGATCTGTTTGTGATGGTGATGTTTGACTGGACTATAGGAGTCGGATCTGTTTGTGGTGGTGATGTTTGACTGGACTATAGGAGTCGGATCTGTTTGTGATGGTGATGTTTGACTGGACTATAGGAGTCGGGTCTGTTTGTGATGGTGATGTTTGACTGGACTATAGGAGTCGGATCTGTTTGTGATGGTGATGTTTGACTGGACTATAGGAGTCGGATCTGTTTGTGATGGTGATGTTTGACTGGACTATAGGAGTTGGATCTGTTTGTGATGGTGATGTTTGACTGGACTATAGGAGTTGGATCTGTTTGTGATGGTGATGTTTGACTGGACTATAGGAGTCGGATCTGTTTGTGATGGTGATGTTTGACTGGACTATAGGAGTCGGATCTGTTTGTGGTGGTGATGTTTGACTGGACTATAGGAGTCGGATCTGTTTGTGATGGTGATGTTTGACTGGACTATAGGAGTCGGGTCTGTTTGTGATGGTGATGTTTGACTGGACTATAGGAGTTGGATCTGTTTGTGATGGTGATGTTTGACTGGACTATAGGAGTCGGATCTGTTTGTGATGGTGATGTTTGACTGGACTATAGGAGTCGGATCTGTTTGTGATGGTGATGTTTGACTGGACTATAGGAGTTGGATCTGTTTGTGATGGTGATGTTTGACTGGACTATCGGAGTCGGATCTGTTTGTGATGGTGATGTTTGACTGGACTATAGGAGTCGGATCTGTTTGTGATGGTGATGTTTGACTGGACTATAGGAGTCGGATCTGTTTGTGATGGTGATGTTTGACTGGACTAAAGGAGTCGGATCTGTTTGTGATGGTGATGTTTGACTGGACTATCGGAGTTGGATCTGTTTGTGATGGTGATGTTTGACTGGACTATAGGAGTTGGATCTGTTTGTGATGGTGATGTTTGACTGGACTATAGGAGTCGGATCTGTTTGTGATGGTGATGTTTGACTGGACTATAGGAGTCGGATCTGTTTGTGATGGTGATGTTTGACTGGACTATAGGAGTCGGATCTGTTTGTGATGGTGATGTTTGACTGGACTAAAGGAGTCGGATCTGTTTGTGATGGTGATGTTTGACTGGACTAAAGGAGTCGGATCTGTTTGTGATGGTGATGTTTGACTGGACTATAGGAGTAGGATCTGTTTGTGATGGTGATGTTTGACTGGACGAGAGGAGTCGGATCTGTTTGTGATGGTGATGTTTGACTGGACTAAAGGAGTCGGATCTGTTTGTGGTGGTGATGTTTGACTGGACTATAGGAGTCGGATCTGTTTGTGATGGTGATGTTTGACTGGACTATAGGAGTCGGATTTGTTTGTGATGGTGATGTTTGACTGGACTATAGGAGTCGGATCTGTTTGTGATGGTGATGTTTGACTGGACTATAGGAGTCGGATCTGTTTGTGATGGTGATGTTTGACTGGACTATAGGAGTCGGATTTGTTTGTGATGGTGATGTTTGACTGGACTAAAGGAGTCGGATCTGTTTGTGATGGTGATGTTTGACTGGACTATAGGAGTCGGATCTGTTTGTGATGGTGATGTTTGACTGGACTATAGGAGTCGGATCTGTTTGTGATGGTGATGTTTGACTGGACTATAGGAGTCGGATTTGTTTGTGATGGTGATGTTTGACTGGACTATAGGAGTTGGATCTGTTTGTGGTGGTGATGTTTGACTGGACTATAGGAGTCGGATCTGTTTGTGATGGTGATGTTTGACTGGACTATAGGAGTCGGATCTGTTTGTGATGGTGATGTTTGACTGGACTATAGGAGTTGGATCTGTTTGTGATGGTGATGTTTGACTGGACTATAGGAGTCGGATCTGTTTGTGATGGTGATGTTTGACTGGACTATAGGAGTCGGATCTGTTTGTGATGGTGATGTTTGACTGGACTATAGGAGTCGGATTTGTTTGTGATGGTGATGTTTGACTGGACTATAGGAGTTGGATCTGTTTGTGGTGGTGACGTTTGACTGGACTAAAGGAGTCGGATCTGTTTGTGATGGTGATGTTTGACTGGACTATAGGAGTCGGATCTGTTTGTGATGGTGATGTTTGACTGGACTATAGGAGTCGGATCTGTTTGTGATGGTGATGTTTGACTGGACTATAGGAGTCGGATCTGTTTGTGATGGTGATGTTTGACTGGACTATAGGAGTCGGATCTGTTTGTGATGGTGATGTTTGACTGGACTATAGGAGTCGGATCTGTTTGTGATGGTGATGTTTGACTGGACTATAGGAGTCGGATCTGTTTGTGATGGTGATGTTTGACTGGACTATAGGAGTCGGATCTGTTTGTGGTGGTGATGTTTGACTGGACTAAAGGAGTCGGATCTGTTTGTGATGGTGATGTTTGACTGGACTATAGGAGTCGGATCTGTTTGTGATGGTGATGTTTGACTGGACTATATAAGTCGGATCTGTTTGTGATGGTGATGTTTGACTGGACTATAGGAGTCGGATCTGTTTGTGATGGTGATGTTTGACTGGACTATAGGAGTCGGATCTGTTTGTGATGGTGATGTTTGACTGGACTATCGGAGTCGGATCTGTTTGTGATGGTGATGTTTGACTGGACTATAGGAGTCGGATCTGTTTGTGATGGTGATGTTTGACTGGACTATAGGAGTCGGATCTGTTTGTGATGGTGATGTTTGACTGGACTATAGGAGTCGGATCTGTTTGTGATGGTGATGTTTGACTGGACTATAGGAGTCGGATCTGTTTGTGATGGTGATGTTTGACTGGACTATAGGAGTCGGATCTGTTTGTGATGGTGATGTTTGACTGGACTATAGGAGTAGGATCTGTTTGTGATGGTGATGTTTGACTGGACTATAGGAGTCGGATCTGTTTGTGATGGTGATGTTTGACTGGACTATAGGAGTCGGATCTGTTTGTGATGGTGATGTTTGACTGGACTATAGGAGTCGGATCTGTTTGTGATGGTGATGTTTGACTGGACTATAGGAGTAGGATCTGTTTGTGATGGTGATGTTTGACTGGACTATAGGAGTCGGATCTGTTTGTGATGGTGATGTTTGACTGGACTATAGGAGTAGGATCTGTTTGTGATGGTGATGTTTGACTGGACTATATAAGTCGGATCTGTTTGTGATGGTGATGTTTGACTGGACTATATAAGTCGGATCTGTTTGTGATGGTGATGTTTGACTGGACTATATAAGTCGGATCTGTTTGTGATGGTGATGTTTGACTGGACTATAGGAGTCGGATCTGTTTGTGATGGTGATGTTTGACTGGACTATATAAGTCGGATCTGTTTGTGATGGTGATGTTTGACTGGACTATAGGAGTCGGATCTGTTTGTGATGGTGATGTTTGACTGGACTATATAAGTCGGATCTGTTTGTGATGGTGATGTTTGACTGGACTATAGGAGTCGGATCTGTTTGTGATGGTGATGTTTGACTGGGCTATAGGAGTCGGATCTGTTTGTGATGGTGATGTTTGTCTGGGCTATAGGAGTCGGATCTGTTTGTGATGGTGATGTTTGACTGGACTATAGGAGTCGGATCTGTTTGTGATGGTGATGTTTGACTGGACTATAGGAGTCGGATCTGTTTGTGATGGTGATGTTTGACTGGACTATAGGAGTCGGATCTGTTTGTGATGGTGATGTTTGACTGGACTATAGGAGTCGGATCTGTTTGTGATGGTGATGTTTGACTGGACTATAGGAGTCGGATCTGTTTGTGATGGTGATGTTTGACTGGACTACAGGAGTCGGATCTGTTTGTGATGGTGATGTTTGACTGGACTATAGGAGTCGGATCTGTTTGTGATGGTGATGTTTGACTGGACTATAGGAGTCGGATCTGTTTGTGATGGTGATGTTTGACTGGACTATAGGAGTCGGATCTGTTTGTGATGGTGATGTTTGACTGGACTATCGGAGTCGGATCTGTTTGTGATGGTGATGTTTGACTGGACTATAGGAGTCGGATCTGTTTGTGATGGTGATGTTTGACTGGACTATAGGCGTTGGATCTGTTTGTGATGGTGATGTTTGACTGGACTATAGGAGTTGGATCTGTTTGTGATGGTGATGTTTGACTGGACTATAGGAGTCGGATCTGTTTGTGATGGTGATGTTTGACTGGACTATAGGAGTCGGATCTGTTTGTGATGGTGATGTTTGACTGGACTATAGGAGTCGGATCTGTTTGTGGTGGTGATGTTTGACTGGACTATAGGAGTCGGATCTGTTTGTGATGGTGATGTTTGACTGGACTATAGGAGTCGGGTCTGTTTGTGATGGTGATGTTTGACTGGACTATAGGAGTCGGATCTGTTTGTGATGGTGATGTTTGACTGGACTATAGGAGTTGGATCTGTTTGTGATGGTGATGTTTGACTGGACTATAGGAGTCGGATCTGTTTGTGATGGTGATGTTTGACTGGACTATAGGAGTCGGATCTGTTTGTGGTGGTGATGTTTGACTGGACTATAGGAGTCGGATCTGTTTGTGATGGTGATGTTTGACTGGACTATAGGAGTCGGGTCTGTTTGTGATGGTGATGTTTGACTGGACTATAGGAGTTGGATCTGTTTGTGATGGTGATGTTTGACTGGACTATAGGAGTCGGATCTGTTTGTGATGGTGATGTTTGACTGGACTATAGGAGTCGGATCTGTTTGTGATGGTGATGTTTGACTGGACTATAGGAGTTGGATCTGTTTGTGATGGTGATGTTTGACTGGACTATCGGAGTCGGATCTGTTTGTGATGGTGATGTTTGACTGGACTATAGGAGTCGGATCTGTTTGTGATGGTGATGTTTGACTGGACTATAGGAGTCGGATCTGTTTGTGATGGTGATGTTTGACTGGACTAAAGGAGTCGGATCTGTTTGTGATGGTGATGTTTGACTGGACTATCGGAGTTGGATCTGTTTGTGATGGTGATGTTTGACTGGACTATAGGAGTTGGATCTGTTTGTGATGGTGATGTTTGACTGGACTATAGGAGTCGGATCTGTTTGTGATGGTGATGTTTGACTGGACTATAGGAGTCGGATCTGTTTGTGATGGTGATGTTTGACTGGACTATAGGAGTCGGATCTGTTTGTGATGGTGATGTTTGACTGGACTAAAGGAGTCGGATCTGTTTGTGATGGTGATGTTTGACTGGACTAAAGGAGTCGGATCTGTTTGTGATGGTGATGTTTGACTGGACTATAGGAGTAGGATCTGTTTGTGATGGTGATGTTTGACTGGACGAGAGGAGTCGGATCTGTTTGTGATGGTGATGTTTGACTGGACTAAAGGAGTCGGATCTGTTTGTGGTGGTGATGTTTGACTGGACTATAGGAGTCGGATCTGTTTGTGATGGTGATGTTTGACTGGACTATAGGAGTCGGATTTGTTTGTGATGGTGATGTTTGACTGGACTATAGGAGTCGGATCTGTTTGTGATGGTGATGTTTGACTGGACTATAGGAGTCGGATCTGTTTGTGATGGTGATGTTTGACTGGACTATAGGAGTCGGATTTGTTTGTGATGGTGATGTTTGACTGGACTAAAGGAGTCGGATCTGTTTGTGATGGTGATGTTTGACTGGACTATAGGAGTCGGATCTGTTTGTGATGGTGATGTTTGACTGGACTATAGGAGTCGGATCTGTTTGTGATGGTGATGTTTGACTGGACTATAGGAGTCGGATTTGTTTGTGATGGTGATGTTTGACTGGACTATAGGAGTTGGATCTGTTTGTGGTGGTGATGTTTGACTGGACTATAGGAGTCGGATCTGTTTGTGATGGTGATGTTTGACTGGACTATAGGAGTCGGATCTGTTTGTGATGGTGATGTTTGACTGGACTATAGGAGTTGGATCTGTTTGTGATGGTGATGTTTGACTGGACTATAGGAGTCGGATCTGTTTGTGATGGTGATGTTTGACTGGACTATAGGAGTCGGATCTGTTTGTGATGGTGATGTTTGACTGGACTATAGGAGTCGGATTTGTTTGTGATGGTGATGTTTGACTGGACTATAGGAGTTGGATCTGTTTGTGGTGGTGACGTTTGACTGGACTAAAGGAGTCGGATCTGTTTGTGATGGTGATGTTTGACTGGACTATAGGAGTCGGATCTGTTTGTGATGGTGATGTTTGACTGGACTATAGGAGTCGGATCTGTTTGTGATGGTGATGTTTGACTGGACTATAGGAGTCGGATCTGTTTGTGATGGTGATGTTTGACTGGACTATAGGAGTCGGATCTGTTTGTGATGGTGATGTTTGACTGGACTATAGGAGTCGGATCTGTTTGTGATGGTGATGTTTGACTGGACTATAGGAGTCGGATCTGTTTGTGATGGTGATGTTTGACTGGACTATAGGAGTCGGATCTGTTTGTGGTGGTGATGTTTGACTGGACTAAAGGAGTCGGATCTGTTTGTGATGGTGATGTTTGACTGGACTATAGGAGTCGGATCTGTTTGTGATGGTGATGTTTGACTGGACTATATAAGTCGGATCTGTTTGTGATGGTGATGTTTGACTGGACTATAGGAGTCGGATCTGTTTGTGATGGTGATGTTTGACTGGACTATAGGAGTCGGATCTGTTTGTGATGGTGATGTTTGACTGGACTATCGGAGTCGGATCTGTTTGTGATGGTGATGTTTGACTGGACTATAGGAGTCGGATCTGTTTGTGATGGTGATGTTTGACTGGACTATAGGAGTCGGATCTGTTTGTGATGGTGATGTTTGACTGGACTATAGGAGTCGGATCTGTTTGTGATGGTGATGTTTGACTGGACTATAGGAGTCGGATCTGTTTGTGATGGTGATGTTTGACTGGACTATAGGAGTCGGATCTGTTTGTGATGGTGATGTTTGACTGGACTATAGGAGTAGGATCTGTTTGTGATGGTGATGTTTGACTGGACTATAGGAGTCGGATCTGTTTGTGATGGTGATGTTTGACTGGACTATAGGAGTCGGATCTGTTTGTGATGGTGATGTTTGACTGGACTATAGGAGTCGGATCTGTTTGTGATGGTGATGTTTGACTGGACTATAGGAGTAGGATCTGTTTGTGATGGTGATGTTTGACTGGACTATAGGAGTCGGATCTGTTTGTGATGGTGATGTTTGACTGGACTATAGGAGTAGGATCTGTTTGTGATGGTGATGTTTGACTGGACTATAGGAGTCGGATCTGTTTGTGATGGTGATGTTTGACTGGACTATATAAGTCGGATCTGTTTGTGATGGTGATGTTTGACTGGACTATATAAGTCGGATCTGTTTGTGATGGTGATGTTTGACTGGACTATATAAGTCGGATCTGTTTGTGATGGTGATGTTTGACTGGACTATAGGAGTCGGATCTGTTTGTGATGGTGATGTTTGACTGGACTATATAAGTCGGATCTGTTTGTGATGGTGATGTTTGACTGGACTATAGGAGTCGGATCTGTTTGTGATGGTGATGTTTGACTGGACTATATAAGTCGGATCTGTTTGTGATGGTGATGTTTGACTGGACTATAGGAGTCGGATCTGTTTGTGATGGTGATGTTTGACTGGGCTATAGGAGTCGGATCTGTTTGTGATGGTGATGTTTGTCTGGGCTATAGGAGTCGGATCTGTTTGTGATGGTGATGTTTGACTGGACTATAGGAGTCGGATCTGTTTGTGATGGTGATGTTTGACTGGACTATAGGAGTCGGATCTGTTTGTGATGGTGATGTTTGACTGGACTATAGGAGTCGGATCTGTTTGTGATGGTGATGTTTGACTGGACTATAGGAGTCGGATCTGTTTGTGATGGTGATGTTTGACTGGACTATAGGAGTCGGATCTGTTTGTGATGGTGATGTTTGACTGGACTACAGGAGTCGGATCTGTTTGTGATGGTGATGTTTGACTGGACTATAGGAGTCGGATCTGTTTGTGATGGTGATGTTTGACTGGACTATAGGAGTCGGATCTGTTTGTGATGGTGATGTTTGACTGGACTATAGGAGTCGGATCTGTTTGTGATGGTGATGTTTGACTGGACTATCGGAGTCGGATCTGTTTGTGATGGTGATGTTTGACTGGACTATAGGAGTCGGATCTGTTTGTGATGGTGATGTTTGACTGGACTATAGGCGTTGGATCTGTTTGTGATGGTGATGTTTGACTGGACTATAGGAGTTGGATCTGTTTGTGATGGTGATGTTTGACTGGACTATAGGAGTCGGATCTGTTTGTGATGGTGATGTTTGACTGGACTATAGGAGTCGGATCTGTTTGTGATGGTGATGTTTGACTGGACTATAGGAGTCGGATCTGTTTGTGATGGTGATGTTTGACTGGACTATATAAGTCGGATCTGTTTGTGATGGTGATGTTTGACTGGACTATATGAGTTGGATCTGTTTGTGATGGTGATGTTTGACTGGACTAGATAAGTCGGATCTGTTTGTGATGGTGATGTTTGACTGGACTATATGAGTTGGATCTGTTTGTGATGGTGATGTTTGACTGGACTATAGGAGTCGGATCTGTTTGTGATGGTGATGTTTGACTGGACTATATAAGTCGGATCTGTTTGTGATGGTGATGTTTGACTGGACTATATGAGTCGGATCTGTTTGTGGTGGTGATGTTTGACTGGACTATATAAGTCGGATCTGTTTGTGATGGTGATGTTTGACTGGACTATATAAGTCGGATCTGTTTGTGATGGTGATGTTTGACTGGACTATATGAGTTGGATCTGATTGTGATGGTGATGTTTGACTGGACTATATGAGTTGGATCTGTTCGTGATGGTGATGTTTGACTGGACTATAGGAGTCGGATCTGTTTGTGATGGTGATGTTTGACTGGACTATATAAGTCGGATCTGTTTGTGATGGTGATGTTTGACTGGACTATAGGCGTTGGATCTGTTTGTGATGGTGATGTTTGACTGGACTATAGGAGTTGGATCTGTTTGTGATGGTGATGTTTGACTGGACTATAGGAGTCGGATCTGTTTGTGATGGTGATGTTTGACTGGACTATAGGAGTCGGATCTGTTTGTGATGGTGATGTTTGACTGGACTATAGGAGTCGGATCTGTTTGTGATGGTGATGTTTGACTGGACTATATGAGTCGGATCTGTTTGTGATGGTGATGTTTGACTGGACTATATGAGTTGGATCTGTTTGTGATGGTGATGTTTGACTGGACTAGATAAGTCGGATCTGTTTGTGATGGTGATGTTTGACTGGACTATATGAGTTGGATCTGTTTGTGATGGTGATGTTTGACTGGACTCTAGGAGTCGGATCTGTTTGTGATGGTGATGTTTGACTGGACTATATAAGTCGGATCTGTTTGTGATGGTGATGTTTGACTGGACTATATGAGTCGGATCTGTTTGTGGTGGTGATGTTTGACTGGACTATATAAGTCGGATCTGTTTGTGATGGTGATGTTTGACTGGACTATATAAGTCGGATCTGTTTGTGATGGTGTTGTTTGACTGGACTATATGAGTTGGATCTGATTGTGATGGTGATGTTTGACTGGACTATATGAGTTGGATCTGTTTGTGATGGTGATGTTTGACTGGACTATAGGAGTCGGATCTGTTTGTGATGGTGATGTTTGACTGGACTATATAAGTCGGATCTGTTTGTGATGGTGATGTTTGACTGGACTATAGGAGTCGGATCTGTTTGTGGTGGTGATGTTTGACTGGACTATATAAGTCGGATCTGTTTGTGATGGTGATGTTTGACTGGACTATAGGAGTCGGATCTGTTTGTGATGGTGATGTTTGACTGGACTATATAAGTCGGATCTGTTTGTGATGGTGATGTTTGACTGGACTATAGGAGTCGGATCTGTTTGTGATGGTGATGTTTGACTGGACTATATAAGTCGGATCTGTTTGTGATGGTGATGTTTGACTGGACTATAGGAGTCGGATCTGTTTGTGGTGGTGATGTTTGACTGGACTATAGGAGTCGGATCTGTTTGTGGTGGTGATGTTTGACTGGACTATAGGAGTCGGATCTGTTTGTGATGGTGATGTTTGACTGGACTATAGGAGTTGGATCTGTTTGTGATGGTGATGTTTGACTGGACTAAAGGAGTCGGATCTGTTTGTGATGGTGATGTTTGACTGGACTATAGGAGTCGGATCTGTTTGTGATGGTGATGTTTGACTGGACTATATAAGTCGGATCTGTTTGTGATGGTGATGTTTGACTGGACTATAGGAGTCGGATCTGTTTGTGATGGTGATGTTTGACTTGACTATAGGAGTCGGATCTGTTTGTGATGGTGATGTTTGACTGGACTATAGGAGTCGGATCTGTTTGTGATGGTGATGTTTGACTGGACTATAGGAGTCGGATCTGTTTGTGATGGTGATGTTTGACTGGACTATAGGAGTCGGATCTGTTTGTGATGGTGATGTTTGACTGGACTATAGGAGTCGGATCTGTTTGTGATGGTGATGTTTGACTGGACTATATAAGTCGGATCTGTTTGTGATGGTGATGTTTGACTGGACTATATAAGTCGGATCTGTTTGTGATGGTGATGTTTGACTGGACTGTATAAGTTGGATCTGTTTGTGATGGTGATGTTTGACTGGACTAAAGGAGTCGGATCTGTTTGTGATGGTGATGTTTGACTGGACTATAGGAGTCGGATCTGTTTGTGATGGTGATGTTTGACTGGACTATAGGAGTCGGATCTGTTTGTGATGGTGATGTTTGACTGGACGATAGGAGTCGGATCTGTTTGTGATGGTGATGTTTGACTGCACTATAGGAGTCGGATCTGTTTGTGATGGTGATGTTTGACTGGACTATATCAGTCGGATCTGTTTGTGATGGTGATGTTTGACTGGACTATATGAGTCGGATCTGTTTGTGATGGTGATGTTTGACTGGACTATAGGAGTCGGATCTGTTTGTGATGGTGATGTTTGACTGGACTATATAAGTCGGATCTGTTTGTGATGGTGATGTTTGACTGGACTATAGGAGTCGGATCTGTTTGTGATGGTGATGTTTGACTGGACTATATGAGTCGGATCTGTTTGTGATGGTGATGTTTGACTGGACTATAGGAGTCGGATCTGTTTGTGATGGTGATGTTTGACTGGGCTAGAGGAGTCGGATCTGTTTGTGATGGTGATGTTTGACTGGACTATAGGAGTCGGATCTGTTTGTGATGGTGATGTTTGACTGGACTATAGGAGTCGGATCTGTTTGTGATGGTGATGTTTGACTGGACTATAGGAGTCGGATCTGTTTGTGATGGTGATGTTTGACTGGACTATAGGAGTCGGATCTGTTTGTGATGGTGATGTTTGACTGGACTATAGGAGTCGGATCTGTTTGTGATGGTGATGTTTGACTGGACTATAGGAGTCGGATCTGTTTGTGATGGTGATGTTTGACTGGACTATAGGAGTCGGATCTGTTTGTGATGGTGATGTTTTACTGGACTATAGGAGTCGGATCTGTTTGTGATGGTGATGTTTGACTGGACTATAGGAGTCGGATCTGTTTGTGATGGTGATGTTTGACTGGACTATAGGAGTCGGATCTGTTTGTGATGGTGATGTTTGACTGGACTATAGGAGTGGGATCTGTTTGTGATGGTGATGTTTGACTGGACTATAGGAGTCGGATCTGTTTGTGATGGTGATGTTTGACTGGACTATAGAAGTCGGATCTGTTTGTGATGGTGATGTTTGACTGGACTATAGGAGTCGGATCTGTTTGTGATGGTGATGTTTGACTGGACTATAGGAGTCGGATCTGTTTGTGATGGTGATGTTTGACTGGACTATAGGAGTCGGATCTGTTTGTGATGGTGATGTTTGACTGGACGATAGGAGTCGGATCTGTTTGTGATGGTGATGTTTGACTGGACTATAGGAGTCGGATCTGTTTGTGATGGTGATGTTTGACTGGACTATAGGAGTCGGATCTGTTTGTGATGGTGATGTTTGACTGGACTATATAAGTCGGATCTGTTTGTGATGGTGATGTTTGACTGGACTATAGGAGTTGGATCTGTTTGTGATGGTGATGTTTGACTGGACTATAGGAGTCGGATCTGTTTGTGATGGTGATGTTTGACTTTACTATAGGAGTCGGATCTGTTTGTGATGGTGATGTTTGACTGGACTATAGGAGTCGGATCTGTTTGTGATGGTGATGTTTGACTGGACTATAGGAGTCGGATCTGTTTGTGATGGTGATGTTTGACTGGACTATAGGAGTCGGATCTGTTTGTGATGGTGATGTTTGACTGGACTATAGGAGTTGGATCTGTTTGTGATGGTGATGTTTGACTGGACTATAGGAGTCGGATCTGTTTGTGCTGGTGATGTTTGACTGGACTATAGGAGTCGGATCTGTTTGTGGTGGTGATGTTTGACTGGACTACAGGAGTCGGATCTGTTTGTGATGGTGATGTTTGACTGGACTATAGGAGTCGGGTCTGTTTGTGATGGTGATGTTTGACTGGACTATAGGAGTCGGATCTGTTTGTGATGGTGATGTTTGACTGGACTATTGGAGTCGGATCTGTTTGTGATGGTGATGTTTGACTGGACTATTGGAGTCGGATCTGTTTGTGGTGGTGATGTTTGACTGGACTATAGGAGTCGGGTCTGTTTGTGATGGTGATGTTTGACTGGACTATAGGAGTCGGATCTGTTTGTGATGGTGATGTTTGACTGGACTATAGGAGTCGGATCTGTTTGTGATGGTGATGTTTGACTGGACTATTGGAGTCGGATCTGTTTGTGGTGGTGATGTTTGACTGGACTAAAGGAGTCGGATCTGTTTGTGATGGTGATGTTTGACTGGACTATCGGAGTTGGATCTGTTTGTGATGGTGATGTTTGACTGGACTATAGGAGTTGGATCTGTTTGTGATGGTGATGTTTGACTGGACTATAGGAGTCGGATCTGTTTGTGATGGTGATGTTTGACTGGACTATAGGAGTCGGATCTGTTTGTGATGGTGATGTTTGACTGGACTATAGGAGTCGGATCTGTTTGTGATGGTGATGTTTGACTGGACTAAAGGAGTCGGATCTGTTTGTGATGGTGATGTTTGACTGGACTAAAGGAGTCGGATCTGTTTGTGATGGTGATGTTTGACTGGACTATAGGAGTAGGATCTGTTTGTGATGGTGATGTTTGACTGGACGAGAGGAGTCGGATCTGTTTGTGATGGTGATGTTTGACTGGACTAAAGGAGTCGGATCTGTTTGTGGTGGTGATGTTTGACTGGACTATAGGAGTCGGATCTGTTTGTGATGGTGATGTTTGACTGGACTATAGGAGTCGGATTTGTTTGTGATGGTGATGTTTGACTGGACTACAGGAGTCGGATCTGTTTGTGGTGGTGATGTTTGACTGGACTAAAGGAGTCGGATCTGTTTGTGATGGTGATGTTTGACTGGACTATAGGAGTCGGATCTGTTTGTGATGGTGATGTTTGACTGGACTATAGGAGTCGGATCTGTTTGTGATGGTGATGTTTGACTGGACTTTCGGAGTCGGATCTGTTTGTGGTGGTGACGTTTGACTGGACTAAAGGAGTCGGATCTGTTTGTGATGGTGATGTTTGACTGGACTATAGGAGTCGGATCTGTTTGTGATGGTGATGTTTGACTGGACTATAGGAGTCGGATCTGTTTGTGGTGGTGATGTTTGACTGGACTAAAGGAGTCGGATCTGTTTGTGATGGTGATGTTTGACTGGACTATAGGAGTCGGATCTGTTTGTGATGGTGATGTTTGACTGGACTATAGGAGTTGGATCTGTTTGTGATGGTGATGTTTGACTGGACTATAGGAGTTGGATCTGTTTGTGATGGTGATGTTTGACTGGACTATATAAGTCGGATCTGTTTGTGATGGTGATGTTTGACTGGACTATAGGAGTCGGATCTGTTTGTGATGGTGATGTTTGACTGGACTATATAAGTCGGATCTGTTTGTGATGGTGATGTTTGACTGGACTATAGGAGTCGGATCTGTTTGTGATGGTGATGTTTGACTGGACTATAGGAGTCGGATCTGTTTGTGATGGTGATGTTTGACTGGACTATAGGAGTCGGATCTGTTTGTGATGGTGATGTTTGACTGGACTATCGGAGTCGGATCTGTTTGTGATGGTGATGTTTGACTGGACTATCGGAGTCGGATCTGTTTGTGATGGTGATGTTTGACTGGACTATAGGAGTCGGATCTGTTTGTGATGGTGATGTTTGACTGGACTATAGGAGTCGGATCTGTTTGTGATGGTGATGTTTGACTGGACTATAGGAGTCGGATCTGTTTGTGATGGTGATGTTTGACTGGACTATAGGAGTCGGATCTGTTTGTGATGGTGATGTTTGACTGGACTATAGGAGTCGGATCTGTTTGTGATGGTGATGTTTGACTGGACTATAGGAGTAGGATCTGTTTGTGATGGTGATGTTTGACTGGACTATAGGAGTCGGATCTGTTTGTGATGGTGATGTTTGACTGGACTATAGGAGTCGGATCTGTTTGTGATGGTGATGTTTGACTGGACTATAGGAGTCGGATCTGTTTGTGATGGTGATGTTTGACTGGACTATAGGAGTAGGATCTGTTTGTGATGGTGATGTTTGACTGGACTATAGGAGTCGGATCTGTTTGTGATGGTGATGTTTGACTGGACTATAGGAGTAGGATCTGTTTGTGATGGTGATGTTTGACTGGACTATAGGAGTCGGATCTGTTTGTGATGGTGATGTTTGACTGGACTATAGGAGTCGGATCTGTTTGTGATGGTGATGCTTGACTGGACTATAGGAGTCGGATCTGTTTGTGATGGTGATGTTTGACTGGACTATAGGAGTCGGATCTGTTTGTGATGGTGATGTTTGACTGGACTATAGGAGTCGGATCTGTTTGTGGTGGTGATGTTTGACTGGACTAAAGGAGTCGGATCTGTTTGTGATGGTGATGTTTGACTGGACTATAGGAGTCGGATCTGTTTGTGATGGTGATGTTTGACTGGACTAAAGGAGTCGGATCTGTTTGTGATGGTGATGTTTGACTGGACTATAGGAGTCGGATCTGTTTGTGATGGTGATGTTTGACTGGACTATATAAGTCGGATCTGTTTGTGATGGTGATGTTTGACTGGACTATAGGAGTTGGATCTGTTTGTGATGGTGATGTTTGACTGGACTATAGGAGTCGGATCTGTTTGTGATGGTGATGTTTGACTGGACTATAGGAGTCGGATCTGTTTGTGATGGTGATGTTTGACTGGACTATAGGAGTCGGATCTGTTTGTGATGGTGATGTTTGACTGGACTATAGGAGTCGGATCTGTTTGTGATGGTGATGTTTGACTGGACTATATAAGTCGGATCTGTTTGTGATGGTGATGTTTGACTGGACTATAGGAGTCGGATCTGTTTGTGGTGGTGATGTTTGAATGGACTATAGGAGTCGGATCTGTTTGTGATGGTGATGTTTGACTGGACTATATAAGTCGGATCTGTTTGTGATGGTGATGTTTGACTGGACTATAGGAGTCGGATCTGTTTGTGGTGGTGATGTTTGACTGGACTATAGGAGTCGGATCTGTTTGTGATGGTGATGTTTGACTGGACTATAGGAGTCGGGTCTGTTTGTGATGGTGATGTTTGACTGGACTATAGGAGTCGGATCTGTTTGTGATGGTGATGTTTGACTGGACTATAGGAGTTGGATCTGTTTGTGATGGTGATGTTTGACTGGACTATAGGAGTCGGATCTGTTTGTGATGGTGATGTTTGACTGGACTATAGGAGTCGGATCTGTTTGTGGTGGTGATGTTTGACTGGACTATAGGAGTCGGATCTGTTTGTGATGGTGATGTTTGACTGGACTATAGGAGTCGGGTCTGTTTGTGATGGTGATGTTTGACTGGACTATAGGAGTTGGATCTGTTTGTGATGGTGATGTTTGACTGGACTATAGGAGTCGGATCTGTTTGTGATGGTGATGTTTGACTGGACTATAGGAGTCGGATCTGTTTGTGATGGTGATGTTTGACTGGACTATAGGAGTTGGATCTGTTTGTGATGGTGATGTTTGACTGGACTATCGGAGTCGGATCTGTTTGTGATGGTGATGTTTGACTGGACTATAGGAGTCGGATCTGTTTGTGATGGTGATGTTTGACTGGACTATAGGAGTCGGATCTGTTTGTGATGGTGATGTTTGACTGGACTAAAGGAGTCGGATCTGTTTGTGATGGTGATGTTTGACTGGACTATCGGAGTTGGATCTGTTTGTGATGGTGATGTTTGACTGGACTATAGGAGTTGGATCTGTTTGTGATGGTGATGTTTGACTGGACTATAGGAGTCGGATCTGTTTGTGATGGTGATGTTTGACTGGACTATAGGAGTCGGATCTGTTTGTGATGGTGATGTTTGACTGGACTATAGGAGTCGGATCTGTTTGTGATGGTGATGTTTGACTGGACTAAAGGAGTCGGATCTGTTTGTGATGGTGATGTTTGACTGGACTAAAGGAGTCGGATCTGTTTGTGATGGTGATGTTTGACTGGACTATAGGAGTAGGATCTGTTTGTGATGGTGATGTTTGACTGGACGAGAGGAGTCGGATCTGTTTGTGATGGTGATGTTTGACTGGACTAAAGGAGTCGGATCTGTTTGTGGTGGTGATGTTTGACTGGACTATAGGAGTCGGATCTGTTTGTGATGGTGATGTTTGACTGGACTATAGGAGTCGGATTTGTTTGTGATGGTGATGTTTGACTGGACTATAGGAGTCGGATCTGTTTGTGATGGTGATGTTTGACTGGACTATAGGAGTCGGATCTGTTTGTGATGGTGATGTTTGACTGGACTATAGGAGTCGGATTTGTTTGTGATGGTGATGTTTGACTGGACTAAAGGAGTCGGATCTGTTTGTGATGGTGATGTTTGACTGGACTATAGGAGTCGGATCTGTTTGTGATGGTGATGTTTGACTGGACTATAGGAGTCGGATCTGTTTGTGATGGTGATGTTTGACTGGACTATAGGAGTCGGATCTGTTTGTGATGGTGATGCTTGACTGGACTATAGGAGTCGGATCTGTTTGTGATGGTGATGTTTGACTGGACTATAGGAGTCGGATCTGTTTGTGATGGTGATGTTTGCCTGGACTATAGGAGTCGGATCTGTTTGTGATGGTGATGTTTGACTGGACTATAGGAGTCGGATCTGTTTGTGATGGTGATGTTTGACTGGACTATAGGAGTTGGATCTGTTTGTGATGGTGATGTTTGACTGGACTATAGGAGTAGGATCTGTTTGTGATGGTGATGTTTGACTGGACTATAGGAGTCGGATCTGTTTGTGATGGTGATGTTTGACTGGACTATAGGAGTCGGATCTGTTTGTGATGGTGATGTTTGACTGGACTATGGTAGTAGGATCTGTTTGTGATGGTGATGTTTGACTGGACTATATAAGTCGGATCTGTTTGTGATGGTGATGTTTGACTGGACTATCGGAGTAGGATCTGTTTGTGATGGTGATGTTTGACTGGACTATAGGAGTCGGATCTGTTTGTGATGGTGATGTTTGACTGGACTATAGGAGTCGGATCTGTTTGTGATGGTGATGTTTGGCTGGACTATAGGAGTAGGATCAGTTTGTGATGGTGATGTTTGACTGGACTATAGGAGTCGGATCTGTTTGTGATGGTGATGTTTGACTGGACTATAGGAGTCGGATCTGTTTGTGATGGTGATGTTTGACTGGACTATAGGAGTTGGATCTGTTTGTGATGGTGATGTTTGACTGGACTATAGGAGTCGGATCTGTTTGTGATGGTGATGTTTGACTGGACTATAGGAGTCGGATCTGTTTGTGATGGTGATGTTTGACTGGACTACAGGAGTCGGATCTGTTTGTGATGGTGATGTTTGACTGGACTATAGGAGTAGGATCAGTTTGTGATGGTGATGTTTGACTGGACTATAGGAGTCGGATCTGTTTGTGATTGTGATGTTTGACAGGACTATAGGAGTAGGATCTGTTTGTGATGGTGATGTTTGACTGGACTATAGGAGTCGGATCTGTTTGTGATGGTGATGTTTGACTGGACTATAGGAGTCGGATCTGTTTGTGATGGTGATGCTTGACTGGACTATAGGAGTCGGATCTGTTTGTGATGGTGATGTTTGACTGGACTATAGGAGTCGGATCTGTTTGTGATGGTGATGTTTGACTGGACTATAGGAGTCGGATCTGTTTGTGGTGGTGATGTTTGACTGGACTAAAGGAGTCGGATCTGTTTGTGATGGTGATGTTTGACTGGACTATAGGAGTCGGATCTGTTTGTGATGGTGATGTTTGACTGGACTATAGGAGTCGGATCTGTTTGTGATGGTGATGTTTGACTGGACTATAGGAGTCAGATCTGTTTGTGATGGTGATGTTTGACTGGACTATAGGAGTCGGATCTGTTTGTGATGGTGATGTTTGACTGGACTATAGGAGTCGGATCTGTTTGTGATGGTGATGTTTGACTGGACTATATAAGTCGGATCTGTTTGTGATGGTGATGTTTGACTGGACTATAGGAGTCGGATCTGTTTGTGATGGTGATGTTTGACTGGACTATAGGAGTCGGATCTGTTTGTGATGGTGATGTTTGACTGGACTATAGGAGTAGGATCTGTTTGTGATGGTGATGTTTGACTGGACTATAGGAGTAGGATCTGTTTGTGATGGTGATGTTTGACTGGACTATAGGAGTCGGATCTGTTTGTGATGGTGATGTTTGACTGGACTATAGGAGTCGGATCTGTTTGTGATGGTGATGTTTGACTGGACTATAGGAGTCGGATCTGTTTGTGATGGTGATGTTTGACTGGACTATAGGAGTAGGATCTGTTTGTGATGGTGATGTTTGACTGGACTATAGGAGTCGGATCTGTTTGTGATGGAGATGTTTGACTGGACTATAGGAGTCGGATCTGTTTGTGATGGTGATGCTTGACTGGACTATAGGAGTCGGATCTGTTTGTGATGGTGATGTTTGACTGGACTATAGGAGTCGGATCTGTTTGTGATGGTGATGTTTGACTGGACTATAGGAGTCGGATCTGTTTGTGGTGGTGATGTTTGACTGGACTAAAGGAGTCGGATCTGTTTGTGATGGTGATGTTTGACTGGACTATAGGAGTCGGATCTGTTTGTGATGGTGATGTTTGACTGGACTATAGGAGTCGGATCTGTTTGTGGTGGTGATGTTTGACTGGACTATAGGAGTCGGATCTGTTTGTGATGGTGATGTTTGACTGGACTATAGGAGTAGGATCTGTTTGTGATGGTGATGTTTGACTGGACTATAGGAGTCGGATCTGTTTGTGATGGTGATGTTTGACTGGACTATAGGAGTCGGATCTGTTTGTGATGGTGATGCTTGATTGGACTATAGGAGTCGGATCTGTTTGTGATGGTGATGTTTGACTGGACTATAGGAGTCGGATCTGTTTGTGATGGTGATGTTTGACTGGACTATAGGAGTCGGATCTGTTTGTGGTGGTGATGTTTGACTGGACTAAAGGAGTCGGATCTGTTTGTGATGGTGATGTTTGACTGGACTATAGGAGTCGGATCTGTTTGTGATGGTGATGTTTGACTGGACTATAGGAGTCGGATCTGTTTGTGGTGGTGATGTTTGACTGGACTATAGGAGTCGGATCTGTTTGTGATGGTGATGTTTGACTGGACTATAGGAGTCGGATCTGTTTGTGGTGGTGATGTTTGACTGGACTAAAGGAGTCGGATCTGTTTGTGATGGTGATGTTTGACTGGACTATAGGAGTCGGATCTGTTTGTGATGGTGATGTTTGACTGGACTATAGGAGTCGGATCTGTTTGTGATGGTGATGTTTGACTGGACTATAGGAGTTGGATCTGTTTGTGATGGTGATTTTTGACTGGACTATAGGAGTTGGATCTGTTTGTGATGGTGATGATTGACTGGACTATATAAGTCGGATCTGTTTGTGATGGTGATGTTTGACTGGACTATAGGAGTTGGATCTGTTTGTGATGGTGATGTTTGACTGGACTATAGGAGTTGGATCTGTTTATGATGGTGATTTTTGACTGGACTATAGGAGTTGGATCTGTTTGTGATGGTGATTTTTGACTGGACTATAGGAGTTGGATCTGTTTGTGATGGTGATGTTTGACTGGACTATAGGAGTTGGATCTGTTTGTGATGGTGATTTTTGACTGGACTATAGGAGTTGGATCTGTTTGTGATGGTGATGTTTGACTGGACTATAGGAGTCGGATCTGTTTGTGATGGTGATGTTTGACTGGACTATAGGAGTCGGATCTGTTTGTGATGGTGATGTTTGACTGGACTATAGGAGTCGGATCTGTTTGTGATGGTGATGTTTGACTGGACTATAGGAGTCGGATGTGTTTGTGATGGTGATGTTTGACTGGACTATAGGAGTCGGATCTGTTTGTGATGGTGATGTTTGACTGGACGATAGGAGTCGGATGTGTTTGTGATGGTGATGTTTGACTGGACTATAGGAGTCGGATCTGTTTGTGATGGTGATGTTTGACTGGACTATAGGAGTTGGATCTGTTTGTGATGGTGATGTTTGACTGGACTATAGGAGTCGGATCTGTTTGTGATGGTGATGTTTGACTGGACTATAGGAGTCGGATCTGTTTGTGATGGTGATGTTTGACTGGACTATAGGAGTCGGATCTGTTTGTGATGGTGATGTTTGACTGGACTATAGGAGTAGGATCTGTTTGTGATGGTGATGTTTGACTGGACTATAGGAGTCGGATCTGTTTGTGATGGTGATGTTTGACTGGACTATAGGAGTAGGATCTGTTTGTGATGGTGATGTTTGACTGGACTATAGGAGTCGGATCTGTTTGTGATGGTGATGTTTGACTGGACTATAGGAGTCGGATCTGTTTGTGATGGTGATGCTTGACTGGACTATAGGAGTCGGATCTGTTTGTGATGGTGATGTTTGACTGGACTATAGGAGTCGGATCTGTTTGTGATGGTGATGTTTGACTGGACTATAGGAGTCGGATCTGTTTGTGATGGTGATGCTTGACTGGACTATAGGAGTCGGATCTGTTTGTGATGGTGATGTTTGACTGGACTATAGGAGTCGGATCTGTTTGTGATGGTGATGTTTGACTGGACTATAGGAGTCGGATCTGTTTGTGATGGTGATGTTTGACTGGACTAACGGAGTCGGATCTGTTTGTGATGGTGATGTTTGACTGGACTATCGGAGTCGGATCTGTTTGTGATGGTGATGTTTGACTGGACTATAGGAGTCGGATCTGTTTGTGATGGTGATGTTTGACTGGACTATAGGAGTCGGATCTGTTTGTGGTGGTGATGTTTGACTGGACTATAGGAGTCGGATCTGTTTGTGATGGTGATGTTTGACTGGACTATAGGAGTCGGATCTGTTTGTGATGGTGATGTTTGACTGGACTATAGGAGTAGGATCTGTTTGTGATGGTGATGTTTGACTGGACTACAGGAGTCGGATCTGTTTGTGATGGTGATGTTTGACTGGACTATAGGAGTCGGATCTGTTTGTGATGGTGATGTTTGACTGGACTATAGGAGTAGGATCTGTTTGTGATGGTGATGTTTGACTGGACTATAGGAGTCGGATCTGTTTGTGATGGTGATGTTTGACTGGACTATCGGAGTCGGATCTGTTTGTGATGGTGATGTTTGACTGGACTATAGGAGTAGGATCTGTTTGTGATGGTGATGTTTGACTGGACTATATAAGTCGGATCTGTTTGTGATGGTGATGTTTGACTGGACTATCGGAGTCGGATCTGTTTGTGATGGTGATGTTTGACTGGACTATAGGAGTCGGATCTGTTTGTGATGGTGATGTTTGCCTGGACTATAGGAGTCGGATCTGTTTGTGGTGGTGATGTTTGACTGGACTATAGGAGTCGGATCTGTTTGTGATGGTGATGTTTGACTGGACTATAGGAGTGGGATCTGTTTGTGATGGTGATGTTTGACTGGACTATAGGAGTCGGATCTGTTTGTGATGGTGATGTTTGACTGGACTATAGGAGTCGGATCTGTTTGTGATGGTGATGTTTGACTGGACTATAGGAGTCGGATCTGTTTGTGATGGTGATGTTTGACTGGACTATAGGAGTAGGATCTGTTTGTGATGGTGATGTTTGACAGGACTATAGGAGTCGGATCTGTTTGTGATTGTGATGTTTGACTGGACTATAGGAGTCGGATCTGTTTGTGATGGTGATGTTTGACTGGACTATAGGAGTCGGATCTGTTTGTGATGGTGATGTTTGACTGGACTATAGGAGTCGGATCTGTTTGTGATGGTGATGCTTGACTGGACTATAGGAGTCGGATCTGTTTGTGATGGTGATGTTTGACTGGACTACAGGAGTCGGATCTGTTTGTGGTGGTGATGTTTGACTGGACTATAGGAGTCGGATCTGTGTGGTGGTGATGTTTGACTGGACTAAAGGAGTCGGATCTGTTTGTGATGGTGATGTTTGACTGGACTATAGGAGTCGGATCTGTTTGTGGTGGTGATGTTTGACTGGATTAAAGGAGTCGGATCTGTTTGTGATGGTGATGTTTGACTGGACTATAGGAGTCGGATCTGTTTGTGATGGTGATGTTTGACTGGACTATAGGAGTCGGATCTGTTTGTGATGGTGATGTTTGACTGGACTATATAAGTCGGATCTGTTTGTGATGGTGATGTTTGACTGGACTATAGGAGTCGGATCTGTTTGTGATGGTGATGTTTGACTGGACTATAGGAGTAGGATCTGTTTGTGATGGTGATGTTTGACTGGACTATAGGAGTAGGATCTGTTTGTGATGGTGATGTTTGACTGGACTATAGGAGTCGGATCTGTTTGTGATGGTGATGTTTGACTGGACTATAGGAGTCGGATCTGTTTGTGATGGTGATGTTTGACTGGACTATAGGAGTCGGATCTGTTTGTGATGGTGATGTTTGACTGGACTATAGGAGTCGGATCTGTTTGTGATGGTGATGTTTGACTGGACTATAGGAGTAGGATCTGTTTGTGATGGTGATGTTTGACTGGACTATAGGAGTAGGATCTGTTTGTGATGGTGATGTTTGACTGGACTATAGGAGTCGGATCTGTTTGTGATGGTGATGTTTGACTGGACTATAGGAGTAGGATCTGTTTGTGATGGTGATGTTTGACTGGACTATAGGAGTAGGATCTGTTTGTGATGGTGATGTTTGACTGGACTATAGGAGTCGGATCTGTTTGTGATGGTGATGTTTGACTGGACTATAGGAGTCGGATCTGTTTGTGATGGTGATGTTTGACTGGACTATATAAGTCGGATCTGTTTGTGATGGTGATGTTTGACTGGACTATAGGAGTCGGATCTGTTTGTGATGGTGATGTTTGACTGGACTATAGGAGTCGGATCTGTTTGTGATGGTGATGTTTGACTGGACTATAGGAGTAGGATCTGTTTGTGATGGTGATGTTTGACTGGACTATAGGAGTAGGATCTGTTTGTGATGGTGATGTTTGACTGGACTATAGGAGTCGGATCTGTTTGTGATGGTGATGTTTGACTGGACTATAGGAGTCGGATCTGTTTGTGATGGTGATGTTTGACTGGACTATAGGAGTCGGATCTGTTTGTGATGGAGATGTTTGACTGGACTATAGGAGTCGGATCTGTTTGTGATGGTGATGTTTGACTGGACTATAGGAGGCGGATCTGTTTGTGATGGTGATGTTTGACTGGACTATAGGAGTCGGATCTGTTTGTGATGGTGATGCTTGACTGGACTATAGGAGTCGGATCTGTTTGTGATGGTGATGTTTGACTGGACTATAGGAGTCGGATCTGTTTGTGATGGTGATGTTTGACTGGACTCTCGGAGTCGGATCTGTTTGTGGTGGTGATGTTTGACTGGACTAAAGGAGTCGGATCTGTTTGTGATGGTGATGTTTGACTGGACTATAGGAGTCGGATCTGTTTGTGATGGTGATGTTTGACTGGACTATAGGAGTCGGATCTGTTTGTGGTGGTGATGTTTGACTGGACTATAGGAGTAGGATCTGTTTGTGATGGTGATGTTTGACTGGACTATAGGAGTCGGATCTGTTTGTGATGCTTATGTTTGACTGGACTATAGGAGTAGGATCTGTTTGTGATGGTGATGTTTGACTGGACTATAGGAGTAGGATCTGTTTGTGATGGTGATGTTTGACTGGACTATAGGAGTCGGATCTGTTTGTGATGGTGATGTTTGACTGGACTATAGGAGTTGGATCTGTTTGTGATGGTGATGTTTGACTGGACTATAGGAGTCGGATCTGTTTGTGCTGGTGATGTTTGACTGGACTATAGGAGTCGGATCTGTTTGTGATGGTGATGTTTGACTGGACTATAGGAGTAGGATCTGTTTGTGATGGTGATGTTTGACTGGACTATAGGAGTCGGATCTGTTTGTGATGGTGATGTTTGACTGGACTATAGGAGTCGGATCTGTTTGTGATGGTGATGCTTGACTGGACTATAGGAGTCGGATCTGTTTGTGATGGTGATGTTTGACTGGACTATAGGAGTCGGATCTGTTTGTGATGGTGATGTTTGACTGGACTATAGGAGTCGGATCTGTTTGTGATGGTGATGTTTGACTGGACTATAGGAGTTGGATCTGTTTGTGATGGTGATTTTTGACTGGACTATAGGAGTCGGATCTGTTTGTGATGGTGATGTTTGACTGGACTATAGTAGTCGGATCTGTTTGTGATGGTGATGTTTGACTGGACTATAGGAGTCGGATCTGTTTGTGATGGTGATGCTTGACTGGACTATAGGAGTCGGATCTGTTTGTGATGGTGATGTTTGACTGGACTATAGGAGTCGGATCTGTTTGTGATGGTGATGTTTGACTGGACTATAGGAGTCGGATCTGTTTGTGATGGTAATGTTTGACTGGACTATAGGAGTTGGATCTGTTTCTGATGGTGATTTTTGACTGGACTATAGGAGTTGGATCTGTTTGTGATGGTGATGTTTGACTGGACTATATAAGTCGGATCTGTTTGTGATGGTGATGTTTGACTGGACTATAGGAGTTGGATCTGTTTGTGATGGTGATGTTTGACTGGACTATAGGAGTTGGATCTGTTTGTGATGGTGATTTTTGACTGGACTATAGGAGTTGGATCTGTTTGTGATGGTGATTTTTGACTGGACTATAGGAGTTGGATCTGTTTGTGATGGTGATGTTTGACTGGACTATAGGAGTTGGATCTGTTTGTGATGGTGATTTTTGACTGGACTATAGGAGTTGGATCTCTTTGTGATGGTGATGTTTGACTGGACTATAGGAGTCGGATCTGTTTGTGATGGTGATGTTTGACTGGACTATAGGAGTCGGATCTGTTTGTGATGGTGATGTTTGACTGGACTATAGGAGTCGGATCTGTTTGTGATGGTGATGTTTGACTGGACTATAGGAGTCGGATGTGTTTGTGATGGTGATGTTTGACTGGACTATAGGAGTCGGATCTGTTTGTGATGGTGATGTTTGACTGGACTATAGGAGTCGGATGTGTTTGTGATGGTGATGTTTGACTGGACTATAGGAGTCGGATCTGTTTGTGATGGTGATGTTTGACTGGACTATAGGAGTTGGATCTGTTTGTGATGGTGATGTTTGACTGGACTATAGGAGTCGGATCTGTTTGTGATGGTGATGTTTGACTGGACTATAGGAGTAGGATCTGTTTGTGATGGTGATGTTTGACTGGACTATAGGAGTCGGATCTGTTTGTGATGGTGATGTTTGACTGGACTATATAAGTCGGATCTGTTTGTGATGGTGATGTTTGACTGGACTATAGGAGTCGGATCTGTTTGTGATGGTGATGTTTGACTGGACTATAGGAGTCGGATCGGTTTGTGATGGTGATGTTTGACTGGACTATAGGAGTCGGATCTGTTTGTGATGGTGATGTTTGACTGGACTATAGGAGTCGGATCTGTTTGTGATGGTGATGTTTGACTGGACTATAGGAGTCGGATCTGTTTGTGATGGTGATGTTTGACTGGAATATAGGAGTCGGATCTGTTTGTGATGGTGATGTTTGACTGGACTATAGGAGTCGGATCTGTTTGTGATGGTGATGTTTGACTGGACTATAGGAGTCGCATGTGTTTGTGATGGTGATGTTTGACTGGACTATAGGAGTCGGATGTGTTTGTGATGGTGATGTTTGACTGGACTATAGGAGTCGGATCTGCTTGTGATGGTGATGTTTGACTGGACTATAGGAGTTGGATCTGTTTGTGATGGTGATGTTTGACTGGACTATAGGAGTCGGATCTGTTTGTGATGGTGATGTTTGACTGGACTATAGGAGTTGGATCTGTTTGTGATGGTGATGTTTGACTGGGCTATAGGAGTCGGATCTGTTTGTGATGGTGATGTTTGACTGGACTATATAAGTCGGATCTGTTTGTGATGGTGATGTTTGACTGGACTATAGGAGTTGGATCTGTTTGTGATGGTGATGTTTGACTGGACTATAGGAGTTGGATCTGTTTGTGATGGTGATGTTTGACTGGACTATAGGAGTCGGATCTGTTTGTGATGGTGATGTTTGACTGGACTATAGGAGTCGGATCTGTTTGTGATGGTGATGTTTGACTGGACTATAGGAGTTGGATCTGTTTGTGATGGTGATGTTTGACTGGACTATAGGAGTTGGATCTGTTTGTGATGGTGATGTTTGACTGGACTATAGGAGTTGGATCTGTTTGTGATGGTGATGTTTGACTGGACTATAGGAGTTGGATCTGTTTGTGATGGTGATGTTTGACTGGACTATAGGAGTCGGATCTGTTTGTGATGGTGATGTTTGACTGGACTATAGGAGTTGGATCTGTTTGTGATGGTGATGTTTGACTGGACTATAGGAGTCGGATCTGTTTGTGGTGGTGATGTTTGACTGGACTATAGGAGTCGGATCTGTTTGTGATGGTGATGTTTGACTGGACTATATAAGTCGGATCTGTTTGTGATGGTGATGTTTGACTGGACTATAGGAGTCGGATCTGTTTGTGGTGGTGATGTTTGACTGGACTATAGGAGTCGGATCTGTTTGTGATGGTGATGTTTGACTGGACTATAGGAGTCGCATGTGTTTGTGATGGTGATGTTTGACTGGACTATAGGAGTCGGATCTGTTTGTGCTGGTGATGTTTGACTGGACTATAGGAGTCGGATCTGTTTGTGATGGTGATGTTTGACTGGACTATAGGAGTAGGATCTGTTTGTGATGGTGATGTTTGACTGGACTATAGGAGTCGGATCTGTTTGTGATGGTGATGTTTGACTGGACTATAGGAGTCGGATCTGTTTGTGATGGTGATGCTTGACTGGACTATAGGAGTCGGATCTGTTTGTGATGGTGATGTTTGACTGGACTATAGGAGTCGGATCTGTTTGTGATGGTGATGTTTGACTGGACTATAGGAGTCGGATCTGTTTGTGATGGTGATGTTTGACTGGACTATAGGAGTTGGATCTGTTTGTGATGGTGATTTTTGACTGGACTATAGGAGTCGGATCTGTTTGTGATGGTGATGTTTGACTGGACTATAGTAGTCGGATCTGTTTGTGATGGTGATGTTTGACTGGACTATAGGAGTCGGATCTGTTTGTGATGGTGATGCTTGACTGGACTATAGGAGTCGGATCTGTTTGTGATGGTGATGTTTGACTGGACTATAGGAGTCGGATCTGTTTGTGATGGTGATGTTTGACTGGACTATAGGAGTCGGATCTGTTTGTGATGGTAATGTTTGACTGGACTATAGGAGTTGGATCTGTTTCTGATGGTGATTTTTGACTGGACTATAGGAGTTGGATCTGTTTGTGATGGTGATGTTTGACTGGACTATATAAGTCGGATCTGTTTGTGATGGTGATGTTTGACTGGACTATAGGAGTTGGATCTGTTTGTGATGGTGATGTTTGACTGGACTATAGGAGTTGGATCTGTTTGTGATGGTGATTTTTGACTGGACTATAGGAGTTGGATCTGTTTGTGATGGTGATTTTTGACTGGACTATAGGAGTTGGATCTGTTTGTGATGGTGATGTTTGACTGGACTATAGGAGTTGGATCTGTTTGTGATGGTGATTTTTGACTGGACTATAGGAGTTGGATCTCTTTGTGATGGTGATGTTTGACTGGACTATAGGAGTCGGATCTGTTTGTGATGGTGATGTTTGACTGGACTATAGGAGTCGGATCTGTTTGTGATGGTGATGTTTGACTGGACTATAGGAGTCGGATCTGTTTGTGATGGTGATGTTTGACTGGACTATAGGAGTCGGATGTGTTTGTGATGGTGATGTTTGACTGGACTATAGGAGTCGGATCTGTTTGTGATGGTGATGTTTGACTGGACTATAGGAGTCGGATGTGTTTGTGATGGTGATGTTTGACTGGACTATAGGAGTCGGATCTGTTTGTGATGGTGATGTTTGACTGGACTATAGGAGTTGGATCTGTTTGTGATGGTGATGTTTGACTGGACTATAGGAGTCGGATCTGTTTGTGATGGTGATGTTTGACTGGACTATAGGAGTAGGATCTGTTTGTGATGGTGATGTTTGACTGGACTATAGGAGTCGGATCTGTTTGTGATGGTGATGTTTGACTGGACTATATAAGTCGGATCTGTTTGTGATGGTGATGTTTGACTGGACTATAGGAGTCGGATCTGTTTGTGATGGTGATGTTTGACTGGACTATAGGAGTCGGATCGGTTTGTGATGGTGATGTTTGACTGGACTATAGGAGTCGGATCTGTTTGTGATGGTGATGTTTGACTGGACTATAGGAGTCGGATCTGTTTGTGATGGTGATGTTTGACTGGACTATAGGAGTCGGATCTGTTTGTGATGGTGATGTTTGACTGGAATATAGGAGTCGGATCTGTTTGTGATGGTGATGTTTGACTGGACTATAGGAGTCGGATCTGTTTGTGATGGTGATGTTTGACTGGACTATAGGAGTCGCATGTGTTTGTGATGGTGATGTTTGACTGGACTATAGGAGTCGGATGTGTTTGTGATGGTGATGTTTGACTGGACTATAGGAGTCGGATCTGCTTGTGATGGTGATGTTTGACTGGACTATAGGAGTTGGATCTGTTTGTGATGGTGATGTTTGACTGGACTATAGGAGTCGGATCTGTTTGTGATGGTGATGTTTGACTGGACTATAGGAGTTGGATCTGTTTGTGATGGTGATGTTTGACTGGGCTGTAGGAGTCGGATCTGTTTGTGATGGTGATGTTTGACTGGACTATATGAGTCGGATCTGTTTGTGATGGTGATGTTTGACTGGACTATAGGAGTTGGATCTGTTTGTGATGGTGATGTTTGACTGGACTATAGGAGTCGGATCTGTTTGTGATGGTGATGTTTGACTGGACTATAGGAGTTGGATCTGTTTGTGATGGTGATGTTTGACTGGACTATAGGAGTCGGATCTGTTTGTGATGGTGATGTTTGACTGGACTATAGGAGTCGGATCTGTTTGTGATGGTGATGTTTGACTGGACTATAGGAGTTGGATCTGTTTGTGATGGTGATGTTTGACTGGACTATAGGAGTCGGATCTGTTTGTGATGGTGATGTTTGACTGGACTATAGGAGTTGGATCTGTTTGTGATGGTGATGTTTGACTGGACTATAGGAGTCGGATCTGTTTGTGGTGGTGATGTTTGACTGGACTATAGGAGTCGGATCTGTTTGTGATGGTGATGTTTGACTGGACTATATAAGTCGGATCTGTTTGTGATGGTGATGTTTGACTGGACTATAGGAGTCGGATCTGTTTGTGGTGGTGATGTTTGACTGGACTATAGGAGTCGGATCTGTTTGTGATGGTGATGTTTGACTGGACTATAGGAGTCGCATGTGTTTGTGATGGTGATGTTTGACTGGACTATAGGAGTCGGATGTGTTTGTGATGGTGATGTTTGACTGGACTATAGGAGTCGGATCTGCTTGTGATGGTGATGTTTGACTGGACTATAGGAGTTGGATCTGTTTGTGATGGTGATGTTTGACTGGACTATAGGAGTCGGATCTGTTTGTGATGGTGATGTTTGACTGGACTATAGGAGTTGGATCTGTTTGTGATGGTGATGTTTGACTGGGCTATAGGAGTCGGATCTGTTTGTGATGGTGATGTTTGACTGGACTATATAAGTCGGATCTGTTTGTGATGGTGATGTTTGACTGGACTATAGGAGTTGGATCTGTTTGTGATGGTGATGTTTGACTGGACTATAGGAGTCGGATCTGTTTGTGATGGTGATGATTGACTGGACTATAGGAGTTGGATCTGTTTGTGATGGTGATGTTTGACTGGACTATAGGAGTCGGATCTGTTTGTGATGGTGATGTTTGACTGGACTATAGGAGTCGGATCTGTTTGTGATGGTGATGTTTGACTGGACTATAGGAGTTGGATCTGTTTGTGATGGTGATGTTTGACTGGACTATAGGAGTTGGATCTGTTTGTGATGGTGATGTTTGACTGGACTATAGGAGTTGGATCTGTTTGTGATGGTGATGTTTGACTGGACTATAGGAGTTGGATCTGTTTGTGATGGTGATGTTTGACTGGACTATAGGAGTCGGATCTGTTTGTGATGGTGATGTTTGACTGGACTATAGGAGTTGGATCTGTTTGTGATGGTGATGTTTGACTGGACTATAGGAGTCGGATCTGTTTGTGGTGGTGATGTTTGACTGGACTATAGGAGTCGGATCTGTTTGTGATGGTGATGTTTGACTGGACTATATAAGTCGGATCTGTTTGTGATGGTGATGTTTGACTGGACTATAGGAGTCGGATCTGTTTGTGGTGGTGATGTTTGACTGGACTATAGGAGTCGGATCTGTTTGTGATGGTGATGTTTGACTGGACTATAGGAGTCGGATCTGTTTGTGATGGTGATGTTTGACTGGACTATAGGAGTTGGATCTGTTTCTGATGGTGATGTTTGACTGGACTATAGGAGTCGGATCTGTTTGTGATGGTGATGTTTGACTGGACTATAGGAGTCGGATCTGTTTGTGATGGTGATGTTTGACTGGACTATAGGAGTCGGATCTGTTTGTGATGGTGATGTTTGACTGGACTATAGGAGTCGGATCTGTTTGTGATGGTGATGTTTGACTGGACTATATGAGTCGGATCTGTTTGTGATGGTGATGTTTGACTGGACTGTAGGAGTTGGATCTGTTTGTGATGGTGATGTTTGACTGGACTAAAGGAGTCGGATCTGTTTGTGATGGTGATGTTTGACTGGACTATAGGAGTCGGATCTGTTTGTGGTGGTGATGTTTGACTGGACTATAGGAGTCGGATCTGTTTGTGATGGTGATGTTTGACTGGACTATATGAGTCGGATCTGTTTGTGATGGTGATGTTTGACTGGACTGTAGGAGTTGGATCTGTTTGTGATGGTGATGTTTGACTGGACTATAGGAGTCGGATCTGTTTGTGGTGGTGATGTTTGACTGGACTATAGGAGTCGGATCTGTTTGTGGCGGTGATGTTTGACTGGACTATAGGAGTTGGATCTGTTTGTGATGGTGATGTTTGACTGGACTATAGGAGTCGGATCTGTTTGTGGTGGTGATGTTTGACTGGACTATAGGAGTTGGATCTGTTTGTGATGGTGATGTTTGACTGGACTAAAGGAGTCGGATCTGTTAGTGATGGTGATGTTTGACTGGACTATAGGAGTCGGATCTGTTTGTGATGGTGATGTTTGACTGGACTATAGGAGTTGGATCTGTTTGTGATGGTGATGTTTGACTGGACTATAGGAGTCTGATCTGTTTGTGATGGTGATGTTTGACTGGACTATAGGAGTTGGATCTGTTTGTGATGGTGATGTTTGACTGGACTATAGGAGTTGGATCTGTTTGTGATGGTGATGTTTGACTGGACTATATCAGTCGGATCTGTTTGTGATGGTGATGTTTGACTGGACTATAGGAGTCGGATCTGCTTGTGATGGTGATGCTTGACTGGACTATAGGAGTCGGATCTGTTTGTGATGGTGATGTTTGACTGGACTATAGGAGTCGGATCTGTTTGTGATGGTGATGTTTGACTGGACTATAGGAGTTGGATCTGTTTGTGATGGTGATGTTTGACTGGACTATATCAGTCGGATCTGTTTGTGATGGTGATGTTTGACTGGACTATAGGAGTCGGATCTGTTTGTGATGGTGATGTTTGACTGGACTATAGGAGTCGGATGTGTTTGTGATGGTGATGTTTGACTGGACTATAGGAGTCGGATCTGTTTGTGATGGTGATGTTTGACTGGACTATAGGAGTCGGATGTGTTTGTGATGGTGATGTTTGACTGGACTATAGGAGTCGGATCTGTTTGTGATGGTGATGTTTGACTGGACTATAGGAGTTGGATCTGTTTGTGATGGTGATGTTTGACTGGACTATAGGAGTCGGATCTGTTTGTGATGGTGATGTTTGACTGGACTATAGGAGTAGGATCTGTTTGTGATGGTGATGTTTGACTGGACTATAGGAGTCGGATCTGTTTGTGATGGTGATGTTTGACTGGACTATATAAGTCGGATCTGTTTGTGATGGTGATGTTTGACTGGACTATAGGAGTCGGATCTGTTTGTGATGGTGATGTTTGACTGGACTATAGGAGTCGGATCGGTTTGTGATGGTGATGTTTGACTGGACTATAGGAGTCGGATCTGTTTGTGTTGGTGATGTTTGACTGGACTATAGGAGTCGGATCTGTTTGTGATGGTGATGTTTGACTGGACTATAGGAGTCGGATCTGTTTGTGATGGTGATGTTTGACTGGAATATAGGAGTCGGATCTGTTTGTGATGGTGATGTTTGACTGGACTATAGGAGTCGGATCTGTTTGTGATGGTGATGTTTGACTGGACTATAGGAGTCGCATGTGTTTGTGATGGTGATGTTTGACTGGACTATAGGAGTCGGATGTGTTTGTGATGGTGATGTTTGACTGGACTATAGGAGTCGGATCTGCTTGTGATGGTGATGTTTGACTGGACTATAGGAGTTGGATCTGTTTGTGATGGTGATGTTTGACTGGACTATAGGAGTCGGATCTGTTTGTGATGGTGATGTTTGACTGGACTATAGGAGTTGGATCTGTTTGTGATGGTGATGTTTGACTGGGCTATAGGAGTCGGATCTGTTTGTGATGGTGATGTTTGACTGGACTATATAAGTCGGATCTGTTTGTGATGGTGATGTTTGACTGGACTATAGGAGTCGGATCTGTTTGTGATGGTGATGTTTGACTGGACTATAGGAGTTGGATCTGTTTGTGATGGTGATGTTTGACTGGACTATAGGAGTCGGATCTGTTTGTGATGGTGATGTTTGACTGGACTATATAAGTCGGATCTGTTTGTGATGGTGATGTTTGACTGGACTATAGGAGTTGGATCTGTTTGTGATGGTGATGTTTGACTGGACTATAGGAGTTGGATCTGTTTGTGATGGTGATGTTTGACTGGACTATAGGAGTTGGATCTGTTTGTGATGGTGATGTTTGACTGGACTATAGGAGTTGGATCTGTTTGTGATGGTGATGTTTGACTGGACTATAGGAGTCGGATCTGTTTGTGATGGTGATGTTTGACTGGACTATAGGAGTTGGATCTGTTTGTGATGGTGATGTTTGACTGGACTATAGGAGTCGGATCTGTTTGTGGTGGTGATGTTTGACTGGACTATAGGAGTCGGATCTGTTTGTGATGGTGATGTTTGACTGGACTATATAAGTCGGATCTGTTTGTGATGGTGATGTTTGACTGGACTATAGGAGTCGGATCTGTTTGTGGTGGTGATGTTTGACTGGACTATAGGAGTCGGATCTGTTTGTGATGGTGATGTTTGACTGGACTATAGGAGTCGGATCTGTTTGTGATGGTGATGTTTGACTGGACTATAGGAGTTGGATCTGTTTCTGATGGTGATGTTTGACTGGACTATAGGAGTCGGATCTGTTTGTGATGGTGATGTTTGACTGGACTATAGGAGTCGGATCTGTTTGTGATGGTGATGTTTGACTGGACTATATGAGTCGGATCTGTTTGTGATGGTGATGTTTGACTGGACTGTAGGAGTTGGATCTGTTTGTGATGGTGATGTTTGACTGGACTAAAGGAGTCGGATCTGTTTGTGATGGTGATGTTTGACTGGACTATAGGAGTCGGATCTGTTTGTGGTGGTGATGTTTGACTGGACTATAGGAGTCGGATCTGTTTGTGATGGTGATGTTTGACTGGACTATATGAGTCGGATCTGTTTGTGATGGTGATGTTTGACTGGACTGTAGGAGTTGGATCTGTTTGTGATGGTGATGTTTGACTGGACTATAGGAGTCGGATCTGTTTGTGATGGTGATGTTTGACTGGACTATATAAGTCGGATCTGTTTGTGATGGTGATGTTTGACTGGACTATAGGAGTCGGATCTGTTTGTGATGGTGATGTTTGACTGGACTATAGGAGTCGGATCGGTTTGTGATGGTGATGTTTGACTGGACTATAGGAGTCGGATCTGTTTGTGTTGGTGATGTTTGACTGGACTATAGGAGTCGGATCTGTTTGTGATGGTGATGTTTGACTGGACTATAGGAGTCGGATCTGTTTGTGATGGTGATGTTTGACTGGAATATAGGAGTCGGATCTGTTTGTGATGGTGATGTTTGACTGGACTATAGGAGTCGGATCTGTTTGTGATGGTGATGTTTGACTGGACTATAGGAGTCGCATGTGTTTGTGATGGTGATGTTTGACTGGACTATAGGAGTCGGATGTGTTTGTGATGGTGATGTTTGACTGGACTATAGGAGTCGGATCTGCTTGTGATGGTGATGTTTGACTGGACTATAGGAGTTGGATCTGTTTGTGATGGTGATGTTTGACTGGACTATAGGAGTCGGATCTGTTTGTGATGGTGATGTTTGACTGGACTATAGGAGTTGGATCTGTTTGTGATGGTGATGTTTGACTGGGCTATAGGAGTCGGATCTGTTTGTGATGGTGATGTTTGACTGGACTATATAAGTCGGATCTGTTTGTGATGGTGATGTTTGACTGGACTATAGGAGTTGGATCTGTTTGTGATGGTGATGTTTGACTGGACTATAGGAGTCGGATCTGTTTGTGATGGTGATGTTTGACTGGACTATAGGAGTTGGATCTGTTTGTGATGGTGATGTTTGACTGGACTATAGGAGTCGGATCTGTTTGTGATGGTGATGTTTGACTGGACTATATAAGTCGGATCTGTTTGTGATGGTGATGTTTGACTGGACTATAGGAGTTGGATCTGTTTGTGATGGTGATGTTTGACTGGACTATAGGAGTTGGATCTGTTTGTGATGGTGATGTTTGACTGGACTATAGGAGTTGGATCTGTTTGTGATGGTGATGTTTGACTGGACTATAGGAGTCGGATCTGTTTGTGATGGTGATGTTTGACTGGACTATAGGAGTTGGATCTGTTTGTGATGGTGATGTTTGACTGGACTATAGGAGTCGGATCTGTTTGTGGTGGTGATGTTTGACTGGACTATAGGAGTCGGATCTGTTTGTGATGGTGATGTTTGACTGGACTATATAAGTCGGATCTGTTTGTGATGGTGATGTTTGACTGGACTATAGGAGTCGGATCTGTTTGTGGTGGTGATGTTTGACTGGACTATAGGAGTCGGATCTGTTTGTGATGGTGATGTTTGACTGGACTATAGGAGTCGGATCTGTTTGTGATGGTGATGTTTGACTGGACTATAGGAGTTGGATCTGTTTCTGATGGTGATGTTTGACTGGACTATAGGAGTCGGATCTGTTTGTGATGGTGATGTTTGACTGGACTATAGGAGTCGGATCTGTTTGTGATGGTGATGTTTGACTGGACTATATGAGTCGGATCTGTTTGTGATGGTGATGTTTGACTGGACTGTAGGAGTTGGATCTGTTTGTGATGGTGATGTTTGACTGGACTAAAGGAGTCGGATCTGTTTGTGATGGTGATGTTTGACTGGACTATAGGAGTCGGATCTGTTTGTGGTGGTGATGTTTGACTGGACTATAGGAGTCGGATCTGTTTGTGATGGTGATGTTTGACTGGACTATATGAGTCGGATCTGTTTGTGATGGTGATGTTTGACTGGACTGTAGGAGTTGGATCTGTTTGTGATGGTGATGTTTGACTGGACTATAGGAGTCGGATCTGTTTGTGGTGGTGATGTTTGACTGGACTATAGGAGTCGGATCTGTTTGTGGTGGTGATGTTTGACTGGACTATAGGAGTTGGATCTGTTTGTGATGGTGATGTTTGACTGGACTATAGGAGTCGGATCTGTTTGTGGTGGTGATGTTTGACTGGACTATAGGAGTTGGATCTGTTTGTGATGGTGATGTTTGACTGGACTAAAGGAGTCGGATCTGTTTGTGATGGTGATGTTTGACTGGACTATAGGAGTCGGATCTGTTTGTGATGGTGATGTTTGACTGGACTATAGGAGTTGGATCTGTTTGTGATGGTGATGTTTGACTGGACTATAGGAGTCTGATCTGTTTGTGATGGTGATGTTTGACTGGACTATAGGAGTTGGATCTGTTTGTGATGGTGATGTTTGACTGGACTATAGGAGTTGGATCTGTTTGTGATGGTGATGTTTGACTGGACTATATCAGTCGGATCTGTTTGTGATGGTGATGTTTGACTGGACTATAGGAGTCGGATCTGCTTGTGATGGTGATGCTTGACTGGACTATAGGTCTCGGATCTGTTTGTGATGGTGATGATTGACTGGACTATAGGAGTCGGATCTGTTTGTGATGGTGATGTTTGACTGGACTATAGGAGTTGGATCTGTTTGTGATGGTGATGTTTGACTGGACTATATCAGTCGGATCTGTTTGTGATGGTGATGTTTGACTGGACTATGGGAGTCGGATCTGTTTGTGATGGTGATGTTTGACTGGACTATAGGAGTCGGATCTGTTTGTGGTGGTGATGTTTGACTGGACTAAAGGAGTCGGATCTGTTTGTGATGGTGATGTTTGACTGGACTATAGGAGTCGGATCTGTTTGTGATGGTGATGTTTGACTGGACTATAGGTGTCGGATCTGTTTGTGATGGTGATGTTTGACTGGACTATAGGAGTCGGATCTGTTTGTGATGGTGATGTTTGACTGGACTAAAGGAGTCGGATCTGTTTGTGATGGTGATGTTTGACTGGACTATAGGAGTCTGATCTGTTTGTGGTGGTGATGTTTGACTGGACTAAAGGAGTCGGATCTGTTTGTGATGGTGATGTTTGACTGGACTATAGGAGTCGGATCTGTTTGTGATGGTGATGTTTGACTGGACTATATAAGTCGGATCTGTTTGTGATGGTGATGTTTGACTGGACTATATAAGTCGGATCTGTTTGTGGTGGTGATGTTTGACTGGACTATAAGAGTCGGATCTGTTTGTGATGGTGATGTTTGACTGGACTATATAAGTCGGATCTGTTTGTGGTGGTGATGTTTGACTGGACTATAAGAGTCGGATCTGTTTGTGATGGTGATGTTTGACTGGACGATAGGAATGGGATCTGTTTGTGGTGGTGATTTTTGACTGGACTATCGGAGTTGGATCTGTTTGTGATGGTGATGTTTGACTGGACTATATAAGTCGGATCTGTTTGTGATGGTGATGTTTGACTGGACTATAGGAGTCGGATCTGTTTGTGATGGTGATGTTTGACTGGACTATAGGTGTCGGATCTGTTTGTATTGGTGATGTTTGACTGGACTATAGGAGTCGGATCTGTTTGTGATGGTGATGTTTGACTGGACTAAAGGAGTCGGATCTGTTTGTGATGGTGATGTTTGACTGGACTATAGGAGTCTGATCTGTTTGTGGTGGTGATGTTTGACTGGACTAAAGGAGTCGGATCTGTTTGTGATGGTGATGTTTGACTGGACTATAGGAGTCGGATCTGTTTGTGATGGTGATGTTTGACTGGACTATATAAGTCGGATCTGTTTGTGATGGTGATGTTTGACTGGACTATATAAGTCGGATCTGTTTGTGGTGGTGATGTTTGACTGGACTATAAGAGTCGGATCTGTTTGTGATGGTGATGTTTGACTGGACTATATAAGTCGGATCTGTTTGTGGTGGTGATGTTTGACTGGACTATAAGAGTCGGATCTGTTTGTGATGGTGATGTTTGACTGGACTATAGGAATGGGATCTGTTTGTGGTGGTGATTTTTGACTGGACTATCGGAGTTGGATCTGTTTGTGATGGTGATGTTTGACTGGACTATATAAGTCGGATCTGTTTGTGATGGTGATGTTTGACTGGACTATAGGAGTTGGATCTGTTTGTGATGGTGATGTTTGACTGGACTATAGGAGTTGGATCTGTTTGTGATGGTGATTTTTGACTGGACTATAGGAGTTGGATCTGTTTGTGATGGTGATTTTTGACTGGACTATAGGAGTTGGATCTGTTTGTGATGGTGATGTTTGACTGGACTATAGGAGTTGGATCTGTTTGTGATGGTGATTTTTGACTGGACGATAGGAGTTGGATCTGTTTGTGATGGTTATTTTTGACTGGACTATAGGAGTTGGTTCTGTTTGTGATGGTGATGTTTGACTGGACTATATAAGTCGGATCTGTTTGTGGTGGTGATGTTTGACTGGACTATAGGAGTTGGATCTGTTTGTGATGGTGATTTTTGACTGGACTATAGGAGTTGGATCTGTTTGAGATGGTGATTTTTGACTGGACTACAGGAGTTGGTTCTGTTTGTGATGGTGATGCTTGACTGGACTATAGGAGTTGGATCTGTTTGTGATGGAGATGTTTGACTGGACTATAGGAGTAGGATCTGTTTGTGATGGTGATGTTTGACAGGACTATAGGAGTTGGATCTGTTTGTGATGGTGAAGTTTGACTGGACTATAGGAGTTGGATCTGTTTGTGATGGTGCTGTTTGACTGGACTATAGGAATGGGATCTGTTTGTGATGGTGATTTTTGACTGGACTATAGGAGTTGGATCTGTTTGTGATGGTGATGTTTGACTGGACAATATAAGTCGGATCTGTTTGTGATGGTGATGTTTGACTGGAATATATACTTCGGATCTGTTTGTGATGGTGATGTTTGACTGGACTATAGGAGTCGGATCTGTTTGTGATGGTGATGTTTGACTGGACTATAGGAGTCGGATCTGTTTGTGATGGTGATGTTTGACTTGACTATAGGAGTTGGATCTGTTTGTGATGGTGATGTTTGACTGGACTATAGGAGTCGGATCTGTTTGTGATGGTGATGTTTGACTGGACTATAGGAGTCGGATCTGTTTGTGATGGTGATGTTTGACTGGACTATAGGAGTCGGATCTGTTTGTGATGGTGATGTTTGACTGGACTATAGGAGTCGGATCTGTTTGTGATGGTGATGTTTGACTGGACTATAGGAGTCGGATCTGTTTGTGATGGTGATGTTTGACTGGACTATAGGAGTCGGATCTGTTTGTGATGGTGATGTTTGACTGGACTATAGGAGTCGGATCTGTTTGTGATGGTGATGTTTGACTGGACTATAGGAGTCGGATCTGTTTGTGATGGTGATGTTTGACTGGACTATAGGAGTCGGATCTGTTTGTGATGGTGATGTTTGACTGGACTATAGGAGTTGGATCTGTTTGTGATGGTGATTTTTGACTGGACTATAGGAGTTGGATCTGTTTGTGATGGTGATTTTTGACTGGACTATAGGAGTTGGATCTGTTTGTGATGGTGATTTTTGACTGGACTATAGGAGTTGGTTCTGTTTGTGATGGTGATGTTTGACTGGAATATAGGAGTTGGATCTGTTTGTGATGGTGATTTTTGACGGACTATCGGAGTTGGATCTGTTTGTGATGGTGATGTTTGACTGGACTATAGGAAGGGGATCTGTTTGTGATGGTGATGTTTGACTGGACTATAGGAGTCGGATCTGTTTGTGATGGTGATGTTTGACTGGACTATAGGAGTCGGATCTGTTTGTGGTCGTGATGTTTGACTGGACTATATAAGTCGGATCTGTTTTTGATGGTGATGTTTGACTGGACTATAGGAGTTGGATCTGTTTGTGATGGTGATTTTTGACGGACTATCGGAGTTGGATCTGTTTGTGATGGTGATTTTTGACTGGACTATAGGAGTTGGATCTGTTTGTGATGGTGATGTTTGACTGGACTATAGGAGTTGGATCTGTTTGTGATGGTGATGTTTGACTGGACTATATAAGTCGGATCTGTTTGTGATGGTGATGTTTGACTGGACTATAGGAGTCGGATCTGTTTGTGATGGTGATGTTTGACTGGACTATAGGAGTCGGATCTGTTTGTGGTGGTGATGTTTGACTGGACTATATAAGTCGGATCTGTTTGTGATGGTGATGTTTGACTGGACTATCGGAGTTGGATCTGTTTGTGATGGTGATGTTTGACTGGACTATATAAGTCGGATCTGTTTGTGATGGTGATGTTTGACTGGACTATAGGAGTTGGATCTGTTTGTGATGGTGATGTTTGACTGGACTATAGGAGTTGGATCTGTTTGTGATGGTGATTTTTGACTGGACTATAGGAGTTGGATCTGTTTGTGATGGTGATTTTTGACTGGACTATAGGAGTTGGATCTGTTTGTGATGGTGATGTTTGACTGGACTATAGGAGTTGGATCTGTTTGTGATGGTGATTTTTGACTGGACGATAGGAGTTGGATCTGTTTGTGATGGTGATTTTTGACTGGACTATAGGAGTTGGTTCTGTTTGTGATGGTGATGTTTGACTGGACTATATAAGTCGGATCTGTTTGTGGTGGTGATGTTTGACTGGACTATAGGAGTTGGATCTGTTTGTGATGGTGATTTTTGACTGGACTATAGGAGTTGGATCTGTTTGAGATGGTGATTTTTGACTGGACTATAGGAGTTGGTTCTGTTTGTGATGGTGATGCTTGACTGGACTATAGGAGTTGGATCTGTTTGTGATGGAGATGTTTGACTGGACTATAGGAGTAGGATCTGTTTGTGATGGTGATGTTTGACAGGACTATAGGAGTTGGATCTGTTTGTGATGGTGATGTTTGACTGGACTATAGGAGTTGGATCTGTTTGTGATGGTGATGTTTGACTGGACTATAGGAATGGGATCTGTTTGTGATGGTGATTTTTGACTGGACTATAGGAGTTGGATCTGTTTGTGATGGTGATGTTTGACTGGACAATATAAGTCGGATCTGTTTGTGATGGTGATGTTTGACTGGAATATATACTTCGGATCTGTTTGTGATGGTGATGTTTGACTGGACTATAGGAGTCGGATCTGTTTGTGATGGTGATGTTTGACTGGACTATAGGAGTCGGATCTGTTTGTGATGGTGATGTTTGACTTGACTATAGGAGTTGGATCTGTTTGTGATGGTGATGTTTGACTGGACTATAGGAGTCGGATCTGTTTGTGATGGTGATGTTTGACTGGACTATAGGAGTCGGATCTGTTTGTGATGGTGATGTTTGACTGGACTATAGGAGTCGGATCTGTTTGTGATGGTGATGTTTGACTGGACTATAGGAGTCGGATCTGTTTGTGATGGTGATGTTTGACTGGACTATAGGAGTCGGATCTGTTTGTGATGGTGATGTTTGACTGGACTATAGGAGTCGGATCTGTTTGTGATGGTGATGTTTGACTGGACTATAGGAGTCGGATCTGTTTGTGATGGTGATGTTTGACTGGACTATAGGAGTCGGATCTGTTTGTGATGGTGATGTTTGACTGGACTATAGGAGTCGGATCTGTTTGTGATGGTGATGTTTGACTGGACTATAGGAGTTGGATCTGTTTGTGATGGTGATTTTTGACTGGACTATAGGAGTTGGATCTGTTTGTGATGGTGATTTTTGACTGGACTATAGGAGTTGGATCTGTTTGTGATGGTGATTTTTGACTGGACTATAGGAGTTGGTTCTGTTTGTGATGGTGATGTTTGACTGGAATATAGGAGTTGGATCTGTTTGTGATGGTGATTTTTGACGGACTATCGGAGTTGGATCTGTTTGTGATGGTGATGTTTGACTGGACTATAGGAAGGGGATCTGTTTGTGATGGTGATGTTTGACTGGACTATAGGAGTCGGATCTGTTTGTGATGGTGATGTTTGACTGGACTATAGGAGTCGGATCTGTTTGTGGTCGTGATGTTTGACTGGACTATATAAGTCGGATCTGTTTTTGATGGTGATGTTTGACTGGACTATAGGAGTTGGATCTGTTTGTGATGGTGATTTTTGACGGACTATCGGAGTTGGATCTGTTTGTGATGGTGATTTTTGACTGGACTATAGGAGTTGGATCTGTTTGTGATGGTGATGTTTGACTGGACTATAGGAGTTGGATCTGTTTGTGATGGTGATGTTTGACTGGACTATATAAGTCGGATCTGTTTGTGATGGTGATGTTTGACTGGACTATAGGAGTCGGATCTGTTTGTGATGGTGATGTTTGACTGGACTATAGGAGTCGGATCTGTTTGTGGTGGTGATGTTTGACTGGACTATATAAGTCGGATCTGTTTGTGATGGTGATGTTTGACTGGACTATAGGAGTTGGATCTGTTTGTGATGGTGATGTTTGACTGGACTATATAAGTCGGATCTGTTTGTGATGGTGATGTTTGACTGGACTATATAAGTCGGATCTGTTTGTGATGGTGATGTTTGACTGGACTATATAAGTCGGATCTGTTTGTGGTGGTGATGTTTGACTGGACTATATAAGTCGGATCTGTTTGTGATGGTGATGTTTGACTGGCCTACATAAGTCGGATCTGTTTGTGGTGGTGATGTTTGACTGGACTATATAAGTCGGATCTGTTTGTGATGGTGATGTTTGACTGGACTATATAAGTCGGATCTGTTGGTGGTGGTGATGTTTGACTGGACTATATAAGTCGGATCTGTTTGTGATGGTGATGTTTGACTGGACTATATAAGTCGGATCTGTTTGTGGTGGTGATGTTTGACTGGACTATATAAGTCGGATCTGTTTGTGGTGGTGATGTTTGACTGGACTATATAAGTCGGATCTGTTTGTGATGGTGATGTTTGACTGGACTATATAAGTCGGATCTGTTTGTGGTGGTGATGTTTGACTGGACTATATAAGTCGGATCTGTTTGTGATGGTGATGTTTGACTGGACTATATAAGTCGGATCTGTTTGTGATGGTGATGTTTGACTGGACTATATAAGTCGGATCTGTTTGTGATGGTGATGTTTGACTGGACTATAGGAGTTGGATCTGTTTGTGGTGGTGATGTTTGACTGGACTATATAAGTCCGATCTGTTTGTGATGGTGATGTTTGACTGGACTATAGGAGTCGGATCTGTTTGTGATGGTGATGTTTGACTGGACTATAGGAGTCGGATCTGTTTGTGGTGGTGATGTTTGACTGGACTATATAAGTCGGATCTGTTTTTGATGGTGATGTTTGACTGGACTATATAAGTCGGATCTGTTTGTGAAGGTGATGTTTGACTGGACTATAGGAGTTGGATCTGTTTGTGGTGGTGATGTTTGACAGGACTATATAAGTCGGATCTGTTTGTGATGGTGATGTTTGACTGGACTATAGGAGTCGGATCTGTTTGTGATGGTGATGTTTGACTGGACTATATAAGTCGGATCTGTTTGTGATGGTGATGTTTGACTGGACTATAGGAGTCGGATCTGTTTGTGATGGTGATGTTTGACTGGACTATAGGAGTCGGATCTGTTTGTGATGGTGATGTTTGACTGGACTATATAAGTCGGATCTGTTTGTGATGGTGATGTTTGACTGGACTATAGGAGTTGGATCTGTTTGTGGTGGTGATGTTTGACTGGACTATATAAGTCGGATCTGTTTGTGATGGTGATGTTTGACTGGACTATAGGTGTCGGATCTGTTTGTGATGGTGATGTTTGACTGGACTATAGGAGTCGGATCTGTTTGTGGTGGTGATGTTTGACTGGACTATATAAGTCGGATCTGTTTGTGATGGTGATGTTTGACTGGACTATAGGAGTCGGATCTGTTTGTGATGGTGATGTTTGACTGGACTATATAAGTCGGATCTGTTTGTGAAGGTGATGTTTGACTGGACTATAGGAGTTGGATCTGTTTGTGGTGGTGATGTTTGACTGGACTATATAAGTCGGATCTGTTTGTGATGGTGATGTTTGACTGGACTATAGGAGTCGGATCTGTTTGTGATGGTGATGTTTGACTGGACTATAGGAGTCGGATCTGTTTGTGATGGTGATGTTTGACTGGACTATAGGAGTCGGATCTGTTTGTGATGGTGATGTTTGACTGGACTATAGGAGTCGGATCTGTTTGTGATGGTGATGTTTGACTGGACTATAGGAGTCGGATCTGTTTGTGATGGTGATGTTTGACTGGACTATAGGAGTCGGATCTGTTTGTGATGGTGATGTTTGACTGGACTATAGGAGTCGGATCTGTTTGTGATGGTGATGTTTGACTGGACTACATAAGTCGGATCTGTTTGTGATGGTGATGTTTGACTGGACTATATGAGTTGGATCTGTTTGTGATGGTGATGTTTGACTGGACTATAGGAGTCGGATCTGTTTGTGAAGGTGATGTTTGACTGGACTATAGGAGTCGGATCTGTTTGTGATGGTGATGTTTGACTGGACTATATAAGTCGGATCTGTTTGTGATGGTGATGTTTGACTGGACTATATAAGTCGGATCTGTTTGTGATGGTGATGTTTGACTGGACTATATGAGTTGGATCTGTTTGTGATGGTGATGTTTGACTGGACTATAGGAGTCGGATCTGTTTGTGATGGTGATGTTTGACTGGACTATATAAGTCGGATCTGTTTGTGATGGTGATGTTTGACTGGACTATATGAGTTGGATCTGATTGTGATGGTGATGTTTGACTGGACTATAGGAGTCGGATCTGTTTGTGATGGTGATGTTTGACTGGACTATATAAGTCGGATCTGTTTGTGATGGTGATGTTTGACTGGACTGTAGGAGTCGGATCTGTTTGTGGTGGTGATGTTTGACTGGACTATAGGAGTCGGATCTGTTTGTGATGGTGATGTTTGACTGGACTATATAAGTCGGATCTGTTTGTGATGGTGATGTTTGACTGGACGATATAAGTCGGATCTGTTTGTGATGGTGATGTTTGACTGGACTATAGGAGTCGGATCTGTTTGTGATGGTGATGTTTGACTGGACTATATAAGTCGGATCTGTTTGTGATGGTGATGTTTGACTGGACTATAGGAGTTGGATCTGTTTGTGGTGGTGATGTTTGACTGGACTATATAAGTCGGATCTGTTTGTGATGGTGATGTTTGACTGGACTATAGGAGTCGGATCTGTTTGTGATGGTGATGTTTGACTGGACTATAGGAGTCGGATCTGTTTGTGGTGGTGATGTTTGACTGGACTATATAAGTCGGATCTGTTTTTGATGGTGATGTTTGACTGGACTATATAAGTCGGATCTGTTTGTGAAGGTGATGTTTGACTGGACTATAGGAGTTGGATCTGTTTGTGGTGGTGATGTTTGACTGGACTATATAAGTCGGATCTGTTTGTGATGGTGATGTTTGACTGGACTATAGGAGTCGGATCTGTTTGTGATGGTGATGTTTGACTGGACTATAGGAGTCGGATCTGTTTGTGATGGTGATGTTTGACTGGACTATAGGAGTCGGATCTGTTTGTGATGGTGATGTTTGACTGGACTATAGGAGTCGGATCTGTTTGTGATGGTGATGTTTGACTGGACTATAGGAGTCGGATCTGTTTGTGATGGTGATGTTTGACTGGACTATAGGAGTCGGATCTGTTTGTGGTGGTGATGTTTGACTGGACTATATAAGTCGGATCTGTTTGTGATGGTGATGTTTGACTGGACTATATAAGTCGGATCTGTTTGTGATGGTGATGTTTGACTGGACTATATAAGTCGGATCTGTTTGTGATGGTGATGTTTGACTGGACTATAGGAGTTGGATCTGTTTGTGGTGGTGATGTTTGACTGGACTATATAAGTCGGATCTGTTTGTGATGGTGATGTTTGACTGGACTATAGGAGTCGGATCTGTTTGTGATGGTGATGTTTGACTGGACTATAGGAGTCGGATCTGTTTGTGGTGGTGATGTTTGACTGGACTATATAAGTCGGATCTGTTTGTGATGGTGATGTTTGACTGGACTATAGGAGTCGGATCTGTTTGTGATGGTGATGTTTGACTGGACTATATAAGTCGGATCTGTTTGTGAAGGTGATGTTTGACTGGACTATAGGAGTTGGATCTGTTTGTGGTGGTGATGTTTGACTGGACTATATAAGTCGGATCTGTTTGTGATGGTGATGTTTGACTGGACTATAGGAGTCGGATCTGTTTGTGATGGTGATGTTTGACTGGACTATAGGAGTCGGATCTGTTTGTGATGGTGATGTTTGACTGGACTATAGGAGTCGGATCTGTTTGTGATGGTGATGTTTGACTGGACTATAGGAGTCGGATCTGTTTGTGATGGTGATGTTTGACTGGACTATAGGAGTCGGATCTGTTTGTGATGGTGATGTTTGACTGGACTATAGGAGTCGGATCTGTTTGTGATGGTGATGTTTGACTGGACTACATAAGTCGGATCTGTTTGTGATGGTGATGTTTGACTGGACTATATGAGTTGGATCTGTTTGTGATGGTGATGTTTGACTGGACTATAGGAGTCAGATCTGTTTGTGATGGTGATGTTTGACTGGACTATATAAGTCGGATCTGTTTGTGATGGTGATGTTTGACTGGACTATATAAGTCGGATCTGTTTGTGATGGTGATGTTTGACTGGACTATATGAGTTGGATCTGATTGTGATGGTGATGTTTGACTGGACTATAGGAGTCGGATCTGTTTGTGATGGTGATGTTTGACAGGACTATATAAGTCGGATCTGTTTGTGATGGTGATGTTTGACTGGACTATAGGAGTCGGATCTGTTTGTGGTGGTGATGTTTGACTGGACTATATAAGTCGGATCTGTTTGTGATGGTGATGTTTGACTGGACTATATAAGTCGGATCTGTTTGTGATGGTGATGTTTGACTGGACTATAGGAGTCGGATCTGTTTGTGATGGTGATGTTTGACTGGACTATAGGAGTCGGATCTGTTTGTGATGGTGATGTTTGACTGGACTATAGGAGTCGGATCTGTTTGTGATGGTGATGTTTGACTGGACTATAGGAGTCGGATCTGTTTGTGATGGTGATGTTTGACTGGACTATAGGAGTCGGATCTGTTTGTGATGGTGATGTTTGACTGGACTATAGGAGTCGGATCTGTTTGTGATGGTGATGTTTGACTGGACTATAGGAGTCGGATCTGTTTGTGATGGTGATGTTTGACTGGAGTAAAGGTATCGGATCTGTTTGTGATGGTGATGTTTGACTGGACTATAGGAGTCGGATCTGTTTGTGATGGTGATGTTTGACTGGACTATATAAGTCGGATCTGTTTGTGATGGTGATGTTTGACTGGACTATAGGAGTCGGATCTGTTTGTGATGGTGATGTTTGACTGGACTATAGGAGTCGGATCTGTTTGTGATGGTGATGTTTGACTGAACTATATAAGTCGGATCTGTTTGTGATGGTGATGTTTGACTGGACTATAGGAGTCGGATCTGTTTGTGATGGTGATGTTTGACTGGACTATAGGAGTTGGATCTGTTTGTGATGGTGATGTTTGACTGGACTATATAAGTCGGATCTGTTTGTGATGGTGATGTTTGACTGGACTATAGGAGTCGGATCTGTTTGTGATGGTGATGTTTGACTGGACTATAGGAGTCGGATCTGTTTGTGATGGTGATGTTTGACTGGACAATAGGAGTCGGATCTGTTTGTGATGGTGATGTTTGACTGGACTATAGGAGTCGGACCTGTTTGTGATGGTGATGTTTGACTGGACTATAGGAGTCGGATCTGTTTGTGATGGTGATGTTTGACTGGACTATAGGAGTCGGATCTGTTTGTGATGGTGATGTTTGACTGGACTATAGGAGTAGGATCTGTTTGTGATGGTGATGTTTGACTGGACTATAGGAGTTGGATCTGTTTGTGATGGTGATGTTTGACTGGACTATAGGAGTAGGATCTGTTTGTGATGGTGATGTTTGACTGGACTATAGGAGTCGGATCTGTTTGTGATGGTGATGTTTGACTGGACTATAGGAGTCGGATCTGTTTGTGATGGTGATGTTTGACTGGACTATAGGAGTCTGATCTGTTTGTGATGGTGATGTTTGACTGGACTATAGGAGTCGGATCTGTTTGTGATGGTGATGTTTGACTGGACTATAGGAGTCGGATCTGCTTGTGATGGTGATGTTTGACTGGACTATATGAGTTGGATCTGTTTGTGGTGGTGATGTTTGACTGGACTATAGGAGTCGGATCTGTTTGTGATGGTGATGTTTGACTGGACTATAGGAGTTGGATCTGTTTGTGGTGGTGATGTTTGACTGGACTATAGGAGTCGGATCTGTTTGTGATGGTGATGTTTGACTGGACTATGGGAGTTGGATCTGTTTGTGGTGGTGATGTTTGACTGGACTATAGGAGTTGGATCTATTTGTGATGGTGATGTTTGACTGGACTATAGGAGTCGGATCTGTTTGTGATGGTGATGTTTGACTGGACTATGGGAGTTGGATCTGTTTGTGGTGGTGATGTTTGACTGGACTATAGGAGTTGGATCTGTTTGTGATGGTGATGTTTGACTGGACTATAAGAGTCGGATCTGTTTGTGATGGTGATGTTTGACTGGACTATAGGAGTTGGATCTGTTTGTGGTGGTGATGTTTGACTGGACTATAGGAGTCGGATCTGTTTGTGATGGTGATGTTTGACTGGACTATAGGAGTTGGATCTGTTTGTGGTGGTGATGTTTGACTGGACTATATGAGTTGGATCTGTTTGTGATGGTGATGTTTGACTGGACTATAGGAGTTGGATCTGTTTGTGGTGGTGATGTTTGACTGGACTATAGGAGTCGGATCTGTTTGTGATGGTGATGTTTGACTGGACTATAGGAGTTGGATCTGTTTGTGGTGGTGATGTTTGACTGGACTATAGGAGTCGGATCTGTTTGTGATGGTGATGTTTGACTGGACTATAGGAGTCGGATCTGTTTGTGGTTGTGATGTTTGACTGGACTAAAGGAGTCGGATCTGGTTGTGATGGTGATGTTTGACTGGACTAAAGGAGTCGGATCTGTTTGTGATGGTGATGTTTGACTGGACTATAGGAGTCGGATCTGTTTGTGATGGTGATGTTTGACTGGACTATAGGAGTCGGATCTGTTTGTGGTTGTGATGTTTGACTGGACTAAAGGAGTCGGATCTGTTTGTGATGGTGATGTTTGACTGGACTAAAGGAGTCGGATCTGTTTGTGATGGTGATGTTTGACTGGACTATAGGAGTCGGATCTGTTTGTGGTTGTGATGTTTGACTGGACTAAAGGAGTCGGATCTGTTTGTGATGGTGATGTTTGACTGGACTATAGGAGTCGGATCTGTTTGTGGTTGTGATGTTTGACTGGACTAAAGGAGTCGGATCTGTTTGTGATGGTGATGTTTGACTGGACTATAGGAGTCGGATCTGTTTGTGATGGTGATGTTTGACTGGACTATAGGAGTCGGATCTGTTTGTGGTTGTGATGTTTGACTGGACTAAAGGAGTCGGATCTGTTTGTGATGGTGATGTTTGACTGGACTATAGGAGTCGGATCTGTTTGTGATGGTGATGTTTGACTGGACTATAGGAGTCGGATCTGTTTGTGATGGTGATGTTTGACTGGACTATAGGAGTCGGATCTGTTTGTGATGGTGATGTTTGACTGGACTATAGGAGTCGGATCTGTTTGTGATGGTGATGTTTGACTGGACTATAGGAGTCGGATCTGTTTGTGATGGTGATGTTTGACTTGACTATAGGAGTCGGATCTGTTTGTGATGGTGATGTTTGACTGGACTATAGGAGTCGGATCTGTTTGTGATGGTGATGTTTGACTGGACTATAGGAGTCGGATCTGTTTGTGATGGTGATGTTTGACTGGAGTAAAGATATCGGATCTGTTTGTGATGGTGATGTTTGACTGGACTATAGGAGTCGGATCTGTTTGTGATGGTGATGTTTGACTGGACTATAGGAGTCGGATCTGTTTGTGATGGTGATGTTTGACTGGACTATAGGAGTCGGATCTGTTTGTGATGGTGATGTTTGACTGGACTAAAGGAGTCGGATCTGTTTGTGATGGTGATGTTTGACTGGACTATAGGAGTCGGATCTGTTTGTGATGGTGATGTTTGACTGGACTATATAAGTCGGATCTGTTTGTGATGGTGATGTTTGACTGGACTAAAGGAGTCGGATCTGTTTGTGATGGTGATGTTTGACTGGACTATAGGAGTCGGATCTGTTTGTGATGGTGATGTTTGACTGGACTATAGGAGTCGGATCTGTTTGTGATGGTGATGTTTGACTGGACTATAGGAGTTGGATCTGTTTGTGATGGTGATGTTTGACTGGACTATAGGAGTCGGATCTGTTTGTGGTTGTGATGTTTGACTGGACTATAAGAGTCGGATCTGTTTGTGATGGTGATGTTTGACTGGACTATAGGAGTCGGATCTGTTTGTGATGGTGATGTTTGACTGGACTATATAAGTCGGATCTGTTTGTGATGGTGATGTTTGACTGGACTATATAAGTCGGATCTGTTTGTGATGGTGATGTTTGACTGGACTATAGGAGTCGGATCTGTTTGTGATGGTGATGTTTGACTGGACTATATAAGTCGGATCTGTTTGTGATGGTGATGTTTGACTGGACTATAGGAGTCGGATCTGTTTGTGATGGTGATGTTTGACTGGACTATAGGAGTCGGATCTGTTTGTGATGGTGATGTTTGACTGGACTATAGGAGTCGGATCTGTTTGTGATGGTGATGTTTGACTGGACTATAGGAGTCGGATCTGTTTGTGATGGTGATGTTTGACTGGACTATATGAGTTGGATCTGTTTGTGATGGTGATGTTTGACTGGACTATAGGAGTCGGATCAGTTTGTGATGGTGATGTTTGACTGGACTATATAAGTCGGATCTGTTTGTGATGGTGATGTTTGACTGGACTATAGGAGTTGGATCTGTTTGTGATGGTGATGTTTGACTGGACTATAGGAGTTGGATCTGTTTGTGATGGTGATGTTTGACTGGACTATAGGAGTCGGATCTGTTTGTGATGGTGATGTTTGACTGGACTATAGGAGTCGGATCTGTTTGTGATGGTGATGTTTGACTGGACTATAGGAGTTGGATCTCTTTGTGGTGGTGATGTTTGACTGGACTATAGGAGTCTGATCTGTTTGTGATGGTGATGTTTGACTGGACTATAGGAGTCGGATCTGTTTGTGATGGTGATGTTTGACTGGACTATAGGAGTCGGATCTGTTTGTGATGGTGATGTTTGACTGGACTATAGGAGTTGGATCTCTTTGTGGTGGTGATGTTTGACTGGACTATAGGAGTCTGATCTGTTTGTGATGGTGATGTTTGACTGGACTATAGGAGTTGGATCTGTTTGTGGTGGTGATGTTTGACTGGACTATAGGAGTCGGATCTGTTTGTGATGGTGATGTTTGACTGGACTATAGGAGTTGGATCTGTTTGTGATGGTGATGTTTGACTGGACTATAGGAGTTGGATCTCTTTGTGGTGGTGATGTTTGACTGGACTATAGGAGTCGGATCTGTTTGTGATGGTGATGTTTGACTGGACTATAGGAGTATGATCTGTTTGTGATGGTGATGTTTGACTGGACTATAGGAGTCGGATCTGTTTGTGATGGTGATGTTTGACTGGACTATAGGAGTCGGATCTGTTTGTGATGGTGATGTTTGACTGGACTATAGGAGTCGGATCTGTTTGTGATGGTGATGTTTGACTGGACTATATAAGTCGGATCTGTTTGTGATGGTGATGTTTGACTGGACTATAGGAGTCGGATCTGTTTGTGATGGTGATGTTTGACTGGACTATATAAGTCGGATCTGTTTGTGATGGTGATGTTTGACTGGACTGTAGGAGTCGGATCTGTTTGTGATGGTGATGTTTGACTGGACTATAGGAGTCGCATCTGTTTGTGATGGTGATGTTTGACTGGACTATATAAGTCGGATCTGTTTGTGATGGTGATGTTTGACTGGACGAAAGGAGTCGGATCTGTTTGTGATGGTGATGTTTGAATGGACTATAGGAGTTGGATCTGTTTGTGATGGTGATGTTTGACTGGACTATAGGAGTCGGATCTGTTTGTGATGGTGATGTTTGACTGGACTATAGGAGTAGGATCTGTTTGTGATGGTGATGTTTGACTGGACTATAGGAGTTGGATCTGTTTGTGATGGTGATGTTTGACTGGACTATAGGAGTCGGATCTGTTTGTGATGGTGATGTTTGACTGGACTATAGGAGTAGGATCTGTTTGTGATGGTGATGTTTGACTGGACTATAGGAGTTGGATCTGTTTGTGATGGTGATGTTTGACTGGACTATAGGAGTCGGATCTGTTTGTGATGGTGATGTTTGACTGGACTATAGGAGTAGGATCTGTTTGTGATGGTGATGTTTGACTGGACTATAGGAGTTGGATCTGTTTGTGATGGTGATGTTTGACTGGACTATAGGAGTCGGATCTGTTTGTGATGGTGATGTTTGACTGGACTATAGGAGTCGGATCTGTTTGTGATGGTGATGTTTGACTGGACTATAGGAGTCGGATCTGTTTGTGATGGTGATGTTTGACTGGACTATAGGAGTCTGATCTGTTTGTGATGGTGATGTTTGACTGGACTATAGGAGTCGGATCTGTTTGTGATGGTGATGTTTGACTGGACTATAGGAGTTGGATCTGTTTGTGGTGGTGATGTTTGACTGGACTATAGGAGTCGGATCTGTTTGTGATGGTGATGTTTGACTGGACTATAGGAGTTGGATCTGTTTGTGATGGTGATGTTTGACTGGACTATAGGAGTTGGATCTCTTTGTGGTGGTGATGTTTGACTGGACTATAGTAGTCGGATCTGTTTGTGATGGTGATGTTTGACTGGACTATAGGAGTTGGATCTCTTTGTGGTGGTGATGTTTGACTGGACTATAGGAGTTGGATCTATTTGTGGTGGTGATGTTTGACTGGACTATAAGAGTCGGATCTGTTTGTGATGGTGATGTTTGACTGGACTATAGGAGTTGGATCTGTTTGTGGTGGTGATGTTTGACTGGACTATAGGAGTCGGATCTGTTTGTGATGGTGATGTTTGACTGGACTATATGAGTTGGATCTTTTTGTGGTGGTGATGTTTGACTGGACTATAGGAGTCGGATCTGTTTGTGATGGTGATGTTTGACTGGACTATAGGAGTTGGATCTGTTTGTGGTGGTGATGTTTGACTGGACTATAGGAGTCGGATCTGTTTGTGATGGTGATGTTTGACTGGACTATAGGAGTCGGATCTGTTTGTGGTTGTGATGTTTGACTGGACTAAAGGAGTCGGATCTGTTTGTGATGGTGATGTTTGACTGGACTATAGGAGTTGGATCTGTTTGTGGTGGTGATGTTTGACTGGACTATAGGAGTCGGATCTGTTTGTGATGGTGATGTTTGACTGGACTATAGGAGTTGGATCTGTTTGTGGTGGTGATGTTTGACTGGACTATGAGAGTCGGATCTGTTTGTGATGGTGATGTTTGACTGGACTATAGGAGTTGGATCTGTTTGTGGTGGTGATGTTTGACTGGACTATAGGAGTCGGATCTGTTTGTGATGGTGATGTTTGACTGGACTATCGGAGTTGGATCTGTTTGTGGTGGTGATGTTTGACTGGACTATTTGAGTTGGATCTGTTTGTGATGGTGATGTTTGACTGGACTATAGGAGTTGGATCTGTTTGTGGTGGTGATGTTTGACTGGACTATAGGAGTCGGATCTGTTTGTGATGGTGATGTTTGACTGGACTAAAGGAGTCGGATCTGTTTGTGATGGTGATGTTTGACTGGACTAAAGGAGTCGGATCTGTTTGTGATGGTGATGTTTGACTGGACTATAGGAGTCGGATCTGTTTGTGGTTGTGATGTTTGACTGGACTAAAGGAGTCGGATCTGTTTGTGATGGTGATGTTTGACTGGACTATAGGAGTCGGATCTGTTTGTGGTTGTGATGTTTGACTGGACTAAAGGAGTCGGATCTGTTTGTGATGGTGATGTTTGACTGGACTATAGGAGTCGGATCTGTTTGTGATGGTGATGTTTGACTGGACTATAGGAGTCGGATCTGTTTGTGATGGTGATGTTTGACTGGACTAAAGGAGTCGGATCTGTTTGTGATGGTGATGTTTGACTGGACTATAGGAGTCGGATCTGTTTGTGATGGTGATGTTTGACTGGACTATAGGAGTCGGATCTGTTTGTGATGGTGATGTTTGACTGGACTATAGGAGTCGGATCTGTTTGTGGTTGTGATGTTTGACTGGACTAAAGGAGTCGGATCTGTTTGTGATGGTGATGTTTGACTGGACTATAGGAGTTGGATCTGTTTGTGGTGGTGATGTTTGACTGGACTATAGGAGTCGGATCTGTTTGTGATGGTGATGTTTGACTGGACTATAGGAGTTGGATCTGTTTGTGGTGGTGATGTTTGACTGGACTATGAGAGTCGGATCTGTTTGTGATGGTGATGTTTGACTGGACTATAGGAGTCGGATCTGTTTGTGATGGTGATGTTTGACTGGACTATCGGAGTTGGATCTGTTTGTGATGGTGATGTTTGACTGGACTATCGGAGTTGGATCTGTTTGTGGTGGTGATGTTTGACTGGACTATTTGAGTTGGATCTGTTTGTGATGGTGATGTTTGACTGGACTATCGGAGTTGGATCTGTTTGTGATGGTGATGTTTGACTGGACTATCGGAGTTGGATCTGTTTGTGGTGGTGATGTTTGACTGGACTATAGGAGTCGGATCTGTTTGTGATGGTGATGTTTGACTGGACTATCGGAGTTGGATCTGTTTGTGGTGGTGATGTTTGACTGGACTATTTGAGTTGGATCTGTTTGTGATGGTGATGTTTGACTGGACTATAGGAGTTGGATCTGTTTGTGGTGGTGATGTTTGACTGGACTATAGGAGTCGGATCTGTTTGTGATGGTGATGTTTGACTGGACTAAAGGAGTCGGATCTGTTTGTGATGGTGATGTTTGACTGGACTAAAGGAGTCGGATCTGTTTGTGATGGTGATGTTTGACTGGACTATAGGAGTCGGATCTGTTTGTGGTTGTGATGTTTGACTGGACTAAAGGAGTCGGATCTGTTTGTGATGGTGATGTTTGACTGGACTATAGGAGTCGGATCTGTTTGTGGTTGTGATGTTTGACTGGACTAAAGGAGTCGGATCTGTTTGTGATGGTGATGTTTGACTGGACTATAGGAGTCGGATCTGTTTGTGATGGTGATGTTTGACTGGACTATAGGAGTCGGATCTGTTTGTGATGGTGATGTTTGACTGGACTAAAGGAGTCGGATCTGTTTGTGATGGTGATGTTTGACTGGACTATAGGAGTCGGATCTGTTTGTGATGGTGATGTTTGACTGGACTATAGGAGTCGGATCTGTTTGTGATGGTGATGTTTGACTGGACTATAGGAGTCGGATCTGTTTGTGATGGTGATGTTTGACTGGACTATAGGAGTCGGATCTGTTTGTGATGGTGATGTTTGACTGGACTATAGGAGTCGGATCTGTTTGTGATGGTGATGTTTGACTGGACTATAGGAGTCGGATCTGTTTGTGATGGTGATGTTTGACTGGACTATAGGAGTCGGATCTGTTTGTGATGGTGATGTTTGACTGGACTATAGGAGTCGGATCTGTTTGTGATGGTGATGTTTGACTGGAGTAAAGGAGTCGGATCTGTTTGTGATGGTGATGTTTGACTGGACTATAGGAGTCGGATCTGTTTGTGATGGTGATGTTTGACTGGACTATAGGAGTTGGATCTGTTTGTGATGGTGATGTTTGACTGGACTATATAAGTCGGATCTGTTTGTGATGGTGATGTTTGACTGGACTAAAGGAGTCGGATCTGTTTGTGATGGTGATGTTTGACTGGACTATAGGAGTCGGATCTGTTTGTGATGGTGATGTTTGACTGGACTATAGGAGTCGGATCTGTTTGTGATGGTGATGTTTGACTGGACGATAGGAGTTGGATCTGTTTGTGATGGTGATGTTTGACTGGACTATAGGAGTCGGATCTGTTTGTGGTTGTGATGTTTGACTGGACTAAAGGAGTCGGATCTGTTTGTGATGGTGATGTTTGACTGGACTAAAGGAGTCGGATCTGTTTGTGATGGTGATGTTTGACTGGACTATAGGAGTCGGATCTGTTTGTGATGGTGATGTTTGACTGGACTATAGGAGTCGGATCTGTTTGTGATGGTGATGTTTGACTGGACTATAGGAGTCGGATCTGTTTGTGATGGTGATGTTTGACTGGACTATAGGAGTCGGATCTGTTTGTGGTGGTGATGTTTGACTGGAGTAAAGGTATCGGATCTGTTTGTGATGGTGATGTTTGACTGGACGATAGGAGTCGGATCTGTTTGTGATGGTGATGTTTGACTGGACTAAAGGAGTCGGATCTGTTTGTGATGGTGATGTTTGACTGGACTATAGGAGTCGGATCTGTTTGTGATGGTGATGTTTGACTGGACTATAGGAGTCGGATCTGTTTGTGATGGTGATGTTTGACTGGACTATAGGATTCGGATCTGTTTGTGATGGTGATGTTTGACTGGACTATAGGAGTCGGATCTGTTTGTGATGGTGATGTTTGACTGGACTAAAGGAGTCGGATCTGTTTGTGATGGTGATGTTTGACTGGACTATAGGAGTCGGATCTGTTTGTGATGGTGATGTTTGACTGGACTATAGGAGTCGGATCTGTTTGTGATGGTGATGTTTGACTGGACTATAGGAGTCGGATCTGTTTGTGGTTGTGATGTTTGACTGGACTAAAGGAGTCGGATCTGTTTGTGATGGTGATGTTTGACTGGACTAAAGGAGTCGGATCTGTTTGTGATGGTGATGTTTGACTGGACTATAGGAGTCGGATCTGTTTGTGATGGTGATGTTTGACTGGACTATAGGAGTCGGATCTGTTTGTGATGGTGATGTTTGACTGGACTATAGGAGTCGGATCTGTTTGTGATGGTGATGTTTGACTGGACTATAGGAGTTGGATCTGTTTGTGATGGTGATTTTTGACTGGACTATAGGAGTCGGATCTGTTTGTGGTTGTGATGTTTGACTGGACTAAAGGAGTCGGATCTGTTTGTGATGGTGATGTTTGACTGGACTAAAGGAGTCGGATCTGTTTGTGATGGTGATGTTTGACTGGACTATAGGAGTCGGATCTGTTTGTGATGGTGATGTTTGACTGGACTATAGGAGTCGGATCTGTTTGTGATGGTGATGTTTGACTGGACTATAGGAGTCGGATCTGTTTGTGATGGTGATGTTTGACTGGACTATAGGAGTCGGATCTGTTTGTGGTGGTGATGTTTGACTGGAGTAAAGGTATCGGATCTGTTTGTGATGGTGATGTTTGACTGGACGATAGGAGTCGGATCTGTTTGTGATGGTGATGTTTGACTGGACTAAAGGAGTCGGATCTGTTTGTGATGGTGATGTTTGACTGGACTATAGGAGTCGGATCTGTTTGTGATGGTGATGTTTGACTGGACTATAGGAGTCGGATCTGTTTGTGATGGTGATGTTTGACTGGACTATAGGATTCGGATCTGTTTGTGATGGTGATGTTTGACTGGACTATAGGAGTCGGATCTGTTTGTGATGGTGATGTTTGACTGGACTAAAGGAGTCGGATCTGTTTGTGATGGTGATGTTTGACTGGACTATAGGAGTCGGATCTGTTTGTGATGGTGATGTTTGACTGGACTATAGGAGTCGGATCTGTTTGTGATGGTGATGTTTGACTGGACTATAGGAGTCGGATCTGTTTGTGATGGTGATGTTTGACTGGACTATAGGAGTCGGATCTGTTTGTGATGGTGATGTTTGACTGGACTATAGGAGTAGGATCTGTTTGTGATGGTGATGTTTGACTGGACTATAGGAGTCGGATCTGTTTGTGGTGGTGATGTTTGACTGGACTATAGGAGTCGGATCTGTTTGTGATGGTGATGTTTGACTGGACTAAAGGAGTCGGATCTGTTTGTGATGGTGATGTTTGACTGGACTATAGGAGTCGGATCTGTTTGTGATGGTGATGTTTGACTGGACTATAGGAGTCGGATCTGTTTGTGATGGTGATGTTTGACTGGACTATAGGAGTCGGATCTGTTTGTGGTGGTGATGTTTGACTGGACTATAGGAGTAGGATCTGTTTGTGATGGTGATGTTTGACTGGACTATAGGCTTCGGATCTGTTTGTGATGGTGATGTTTGACTGGACTATAGGAGTCGGATCTGTTTGTGATGGTGATGTTTGACTGGACTATAGGAGTCGGATCTGTTTGTGGTGGTGATGTTTGACTGGACTATAGGAGTAGGATCTGTTTGTGATGGTGATGTTTGACTGGACTATAGGCTTCGGATCTGTTTGTGATGGTGATGTTTGACTGGACTATAGGAGTCGGATCTGTTTGTGATGGTGATGTTTGACTGGACTATAGGAGTCGGATCTGTTTGTGATGGTGATGTTTGACTGGACTATAGGAGTCGGATCTGTTTGTGATGGTAATGTTTGACTGGACTATAGGAGTCGGATCTGTTTGTGATGGTGATGTTTGACTGGACTATAGGAGTCGGATCTGTTTGTGATGGTGATGTTTGACTGGACTATAGGAGTCGGATCTGTTTGTGATGGTGATGTTTGACTGGACTATAGGAGTCGGATCTGTTTGTGATGGTGATGTTTGACTGGACTATAGGAGTCGGATCTGTTTGTGATGGTGATGTTTGACTGGACTATAGGAGTCGGATCTGTTTGTGATGGTGATGTTTGACTGGATTATAGGAGTAGGATCTGTTTGTGATGGTGATGTTTGACTGGACTATAGGAGTAGGATCTGTTTGTGATGGTGATGTTTGACTGGACTATAGGAGTCGGATCTGTTTGTGATGGTGATGTTTGACTGGACTATAGGAGTCGGATCTGTTTGTGATGGTGATGTTTGACTGGACTATAGGAGTCGGATCTGTTTGTGATGGTGATGTTTGACTGGACTATAGGAGTAGGATCTGTTTGTGATGGTGATGTTTGACTGGACTATAGGAGTCGGATCTGTTTGTGATGGTGATGTTTGACTGGACTATAGGAGTCGGATCTGTTTGTGATGGTGATGTTTGACTGGACTATAGGAGTCGGATCTGTTTGTGATGGTGATGTTTGACTGGACTATAGGAGTAGGATCTGTTTGTGATGGTGATGTTTGACTGGACTATAGGAGTCGGATCTGTTTGTGATGGTGATGTTTGACTGGACTATAGGAGTCGGATCTGTTTGTGATGGTGATGTTTGACTGGACTATAGGAGTCGGATCTGTTTGTGATGGTGATGTTTGACTGGACTATAGGAGTCGGATCTGTTTGTGATGGTGATGTTTGACTGGACTATAGGAGTCGGATCTGTTTGTGATGGTGATGTTTGACTGGACTCTCGGAGTCGGATCTGTTTGTGATGGTGATGTTTGACTGGACTCTCGGAGTCGGATCTGTTTGTGATGGTGATGTTTGACTGGACTATAGGAGTCGGATCTGTTTGTGATGGTGATGTTTGACTGGACTATAGGAGTCGGATCTGTTTGTGATGGTGATGTTTGACTGGACTATAGGAGTCGGATCTGTTTGTGATGGTGATGTTTGACTGGACTATAGGAGTCGGATCTGTTTGTGATGGTGATGTTTGACTGGACTCTCGGAGTCGGATCTGTTTGTGATGGTGATGTTTGACTGGACTCTCGGAGTCGGATCTGTTTGTGATGGTGATGTTTGACTGGACTATAGGAGTCGGATCTGTTTGTGATGGTGATGTTTGACTGGACTATAGGAGTCGGATCTGTTTGTGATGGTGATGTTTGACTGGACTATAGGAGTCGGATCTGTTTGTGATGGTGATGTTTGACTGGACTATAGGAGTCGGATCTGTTTGTGATGGTGATGTTTGACTGGACTATAGGAGTCGGATCTGTTTGTGATGGTGATGTTTGACTGGACTATAGGAGTCGGATCTGTTTGTGATGGTGATGTTTGACTGGACTATCGGAGTCGGATCTGTTTGTGATGGTGATGTTTGACTGGACTATAGGAGTCGGATCTGTTTGTGATGGTGATGTTTGACTGGACTATCGGAGTCGGATCTGTTTGTGATGGTGATGTTTGACTGGACTATAGGAGTCGGATCTGTTTGTGATGGTGATGTTTGACTGGACTATCGGAGTCGGATCTGTTTGTGATGGTGATGTTTGACTGGACTATAGGAGTCGGATCTGTTTGTGATGGTGATGTTTGACTGGACTATAGGAGTCGGATCTGTTTGTGATGGTGATGTTTGACTGGACTATCGGAGTCGGATCTGTTTGTGATGGTGATGTTTGACTGGACTATAGGAGTCGGATCTGTTTGTGATGGTGATGTTTGACTGGACTATAGGAGTCGGATCTGTTTGTGATGGTGATGTTTGACTGGACTATAGGAGTCGGATCTGTTTGTGATGGTGATGTTTGACTGGACTATAGGAGTCGGATCTGTTTGTGATGGTGATGTTTGACTGGACTATAGGAGTCGGATCTGTTTGTGATGGTGATGTTTGACTGGACTATATAAGTCGGATCTGTTTGTGATGGTGATGTTTGACTGGACTAAAGGAGTTGGATCTGTTTGTGATGGTGATGATTGACTGGACTATAGGAGTCGGATCTGTTTGTGATGGTGATGTTTGACTGGACTATAGGAGTTGGATCTGTTTGTGATGGTGATGTTTGACTGGACTATAGGAGTTGGATCTGTTTGTGATGGTAATGTTTGACTGGACTATAGGAGTCGGATCTGTTTGTGGTGGTGATGTTTGACTGGACTATAGGAGTCGGATCTGTTTGTGGTGGTGATGTTTGACTGGACTAAAGGAGTCGGATCTGTTTGTGATGGTGATGTTTGACTGGACTATAGGAGTCGGATCTGTTTGTGATGGTGATGTTTGACTGGACTATAGGAGTCGGATCTGTTTGTGATGGTGATGTTTGACTGGACTAAAGGAGTCGGATCTGTTTGTGATGGTGATGTTTGACTGGACTATATAAGTCTGATCTGTTTGTGATGGTGATGTTTGACTGGACTATAGGAGTAGGATCTGTTTGTGATGGTGATGTTTGACTGGACTATAGGAGTTGGATCTGTTTGTGATGGTGATGTTTGACTGGACTATAGGAGTTGGATCTGTTTGTGATGGTGATGTTTGACTGGACTATAGGAGTCGGATCTGTTTGTGATGGTGATGTTTGACTGGACTAAAGGAGTCGGATCTGTTTGTGATGGTGATGTTTGACTGGACTAAAGGAGTCGGATCTGTTTGTGATGGTTATGTTTGACTGGACTAAAGCAGTCGGATCTGTTTGTGATGGTGATGTTTGACTGGACTAAAGGAGTCGGATCTGTTTGTGATGGTGATGTTTGACTGGACTATAGGAGTCGGATCTGTTTGTGATGGTTATGTTTGACTGGACTAAAGCAGTCGGATCTGTTTGTGATGGTGATGTTTGACTGGACTAAAGGAGTCGGATCTGTTTGTGATGGTGATGTTTGACTGGACTATAGGAGTCGGATCTGTTTGTGATGGTGATGTTTGACTGGACTAAAGGAGTCGGATCTGATTGTGATGGTGATGTTTGACTGGACTAAAGGAGTCGGATCTGTTTGTGATGGTGATGTTTGACTGGACTACAGGAGTCGGATCTGCATTTCTACATGGACTGCTTCAGTATCTGAGGAGTTGCAAATGGTGCTGTACATTGTGCAATCATCAGCGAACATCCCCACTTCTGACCTTATGATTGTAGGAAGGTCATTGATGAAGCAGCTGAAGATGGTTGGGCCTAGGACACTACCCCGAGGAACTGTAAGTTTCCAACTGATTAATTAATATTTCTCCTTTGGCATCTTGTGTTTTCTTGACATTGTTATTAATGTTTCATGTCAAAGGGGATAGAGTTTATGGAGGGCATGGGGGGGAGGGGAATTGCTTTATTTCCATGCTCTTGTGAAGTTTGAGAATATTGGCGGTGGAGACCCCATTCTCTATGGTCATGGGTGGCAATGAGTCTCCCCAAATACTTATGGGATGATAGCTCTCTCTGGTGGAAGGTGAGTTATGGAATCACCTGTCATTGGAGCTCAGGTGAAACCTTGCTGTATCAGCATGGCCTTTGCAGCCATGCCAGCGTACCAACCACTATGTGCCCTGGGACAGCCTTGGCGGTCTTCCTTCAATACATGGAAGCCAGGCACCTCTAGAGCACCCCCTTTGTCCTCCTCTTCCTCCTCTTCTTCCTGCTCCCAGTCCTTCTCTGATGAAGAGTGGTGTTCCAGGTCCTCCTCATCATCCAACTCCAGGCCTTTGTGTATTGTCATGTGGTGCAGGAGGCAGCAGATGACCACCTTACAAGACACGCTGGCTGGCTCGTACTGGAGTACACCACCCACACGGTCAAGGCAACAGAACCACATCTTCAAGATGTCAATGGGCCGTTCAATTCAGGTCCATGTTAGTAGCTGGCTCTAATTGTAACGTCTCTCTCCATCTGTGTCTGGGTAGTGGATGGGCATCAGCAGCCACATCTTTAGGGGATAACCCTTAACTCCCAGCAGTCACCCATGGAGTTTGGATGTTCTGCTGAAGATTTGTGGCAACTGGGTCTCTCAAAGGAAAAAGGAATCATGAAAGCTGCCCTGAAAATGAGTGCTGATCTGTAAGACTTGTTTTATGTAGTCACAGACAACCTGGACATTCAATGAGTGGTACCCCTTTTTGTTCAGGAATCTGGCTGACTGGTCTGTCAGGGCCTTGATGGCTACATGGGTACAATCTTTGATCCCCTGAACCTGAGGGAATCCATCAATAGTGGCAAACCCCAATACCCTCTGTGCCTGCGCAGGCCCATATGTGTCAAAATGGGTGTAGTCCCCCGCCCTTTGGAATAGGGCATCAGTGACCTGCCAGATGGCGTGTTGAGCTGCTAACTGCGAGATGGCACCAGGTCTGCAGCTGATCCCTGAATGAACCAGATGCATAAACGTTCAGTGCCACTGAGACCTTGACAGCTGGAGGTAAGGGACTGCCATGGGGGCCACGTGGCCTCAGTCATGTGGATCAGAGCACACAGGACAGAGACCATCTGCCTGGATAGGCGCAGGCTCCTATGGCACTGGCACTCTGTCATTTGCAGGTAGCTCTCTCTTGGGTGGTACATCCAATGTCTTGGGTATCACCTTCTTCCCCGGAAGCCTTTCGTTGTGCTCCTCTGGCCTCCTGCTGTCCAGGAGGAGGCCTCTTCTGAAGCTCCCCCTCACTACTCTGTCCAATGTCAGCGTAGCCGGTTTTCATCTCAGTTCCCTCAGCTGGCACTTGTTCATTCACCAGTCCTTCCCCTGCCAACCCCAGCTGCCCACGTGATGTCCAAGCGGCATCACATCCCTCTCCAGGTTCCTAACACTCATTACTCACAAATACAAGCCTCTCAGCTCCAGCAATTGCGACTCTGTGCCACTGTTTGAGCAGCTGATCATGACTCTGCACCTCTTTAAATATGTTGAACAGTCTATCCAATAGCCCTCATGGCTCCCCACTGTGGTCACCACAGCTGCACCCTGTCATGTCCCAAACACTGCGTTTTCCCCGCGCCTACTGATTGAAAATTTAAAACTGCTCCTCTGAATCCTGCCAATGAGCTCATCAACGAGCACAACAACAACTTATTTCGAGGCGTGCGAGTTTCCGCCCGCCCTCCCACCCCCGACGTCCCTTTGAAAATTGCTTCGCATTCCAGAGGAGTCAGGATCCAGAGACGCCTTCCGAGAACGTGATCCTCAATCCGCGTCCGCGCACATGCTCGCCCTGAAAGCAAATTCAAAATCCAGCCCTCGAATTCTGCCTCCACATACTCCACAGCAATGTAATGGAGATCAGCTATTTGTTCTATAGTATTGTGAACAATCAGGGGTTGAGACTCACACCCACCACTCACAGCGTGAGGCGTTGCCCCATCATCCTTTCTGCTGCACATCCTATTCAGCTTCGGTCTGCATGGGTTGGTGAGCTGTGCAGAACCCAAACCCAATCCATCCGCTGACTTCAAAATAATCCTTGGAAAAAGTCTCTTGTATAGGAAATGATGAGATAAATAAATAAAGTATCCTATATAATATGGTCATAAATAATCATTAGTTTTAAGGATCTTAATGCATTCTCTACTTTTATGAAAAAATAGCTCTCAACTGTGATGATTCTAGTTAATAACTGAATACAGCTAAGCCTCTCTTCAGTACTGTGATGGTTGAAGATTTAGTTGAATTGATGCTATTATACATGTATTCATGTCCTTTGTGACAGTAACAGCACAGTTACAAGGGTAAGATATAATTGAGAAAGAGAAAAATGGGTAGTTTAGATTAGAGATACAGCACTGAAACAGGCCCTTCGGCCCACCGAGTCTGTGCCGAACATCAACCACCCATTTATACTAATCCTACACTAATCCCATATTCCTACCAAACATCCCCACCTGTCCCTATATTTCCCTACCACCTACCTATACTAGTGACAATTTATAATGGCCAATTTACCTATCAACCTGCAAGTCTTTTTGGCTTGTGGGAGGAAACCGGAGCACCCGGAGAAAACCCACGCAGACACAGGGAGAACTTGCAAACTCCACACAGGCAGTACCCGGAATTGAACCCGGGTCCCTGGAGCTGTGAGGCTGCGGTGCTAACCACTGCGCCACTGTGCCGCCCTTGTTGATGGTCGGCACAGACTCGGTGGGCCGAAGGGCCTGTTTCAGTGCTGTATCTCTAATCTAATCTAATCTAATCTAATAAAAGAGACATTAAGATAAAGTAAAAATACATTTTTTAACTCTGAAGGAATGAGACTTCAGAGAGCTTGGTGTACTTGTCTATAGGTCACTGAAGGCAGTAACACAGGTAGATAAGGTGGTTAGGAAGGCATATGGGAAACCTGCCTTTATTAGCCGAGGGATGGAATATAAGAGCAGGGAGGTTATGATGGAGCTGTAGAAAACGCTAAGTTAGGCCACAGCTGGAATACTGTGTACAGTTCTGGGCACCACACTATAGGAAATATATGATTGCAGTGGAGAGGGTGCAGAGGAGATTCACCAGGATGTTGCCTGGGCTGGAGCATTTCAGCTATGAAGAGAGACTGAAAAGGCTAGGGTTGTTTTCCTTGGAGCAGAGAAGGCTGAGGGGGACATGATTGAGGAATACAAAATTATGAGGGGCATTGATAGGTTAGATAGGAAGAAATGTTTTCTCTTAGAGGAGGGGTCAATAACCAGGGGGTATAGATTTAAGGTAAGGGGCAGGAGGTTTAGAGGGGATTTGAGGAAAAATGTTTTCACTCAGAGGGTGGTTGGAATCTGGAACACACTGCCTGAAGGGGTGGTAGAGGCAGGAACCCTCACAACACTTAAGAAGTATTTAGATGAGCACTTGAAACGCCATAGCATACAAGGCTACAAGCCAAGTGCTGGAAAATGGGATTAGAATAGTTAGGTGCTTGATGGCCAGCACAGACACAATGGGCCGAAGGGCCTGTTTCTGTGCTGTATAATTCTATGACTCTATAACCATGCCAAAAATATTCATCACAAGTGAGATTTAACAGTGAGAAGTTCTTCTTCAACTGGAAATGTCGCTGATCCTAAAACATACAGCGGACATCAGGCCATGAAGTAATCACACACTCACCATGCCAACAGGAAATTCCACAGGGCCAAAACACAAACCGAGTGTGTGGATGTGTTGCCACTTTCTATCCCATAAATTGACTGTCAAAATATTCAGAAGGGCAATATCTTCCATTAGCAAGGCACATTGGGGAATGATATTATTCGGAGATTTCTCGCAGTCAACAAACAACTGTGGTCATTGGGAGCAAATGCTGATCAATGGCATCATTCTGACAGCCAGAGCAGTGTTAACCCTCGGAGAACTGGGCAGTGTTAACCCTCGGTGAACTGGTCAACTGTTAACCCTCGGTGAACCAGGCAAGTGTTAACCCTCAGTGAACCAGGCAAGTGTTAACACTCAATGAACTGGGCAGTGTTAACCCTCGGTGAACTGGTCAAGTGTTAACCCTCGGTGAACCGGGCAAGTTTTAACCCTCAGTGAACTGGTCAAGTGTTAACCCTCAGTGAACCGAGCAAGTTTTAACCCTCAGTGTACTGGGCAGTGTTAACCCTCGGTGAACCGGGCAAGTGTTAACCCTCAGTGAACCGAGCAAGTTTTAACCCTCAGTGAACTGGGCAGTGTTAACCCTCGGTGAACTGGGCAGTGTTAACCCTCAGTGAACTGGGAAAAGTGTTAACCCTCAGTGAACTGGGCAAGTGTTAACCCTCAGTGAACTGGGCAGTGTTAACCCTCGGTGAACTGGGCAAAGTGTTAACCCTCAGTGAACTGGGCAGTGTTAACCCTCAGTGAACCGGGCAAAGTGTTAACCCTCACTGAACCGGGCAAAGTGTTAACCCTCAGTGAACCGAGCAAGTTTTAACCCTCAGTGAACTGGGCAAAGTGTTAACCCTCAGTGAACCGAGCAAGTTTTAACCCTCAGTGAACTGGGCAAAGTGTTAACCCTCAGTGCACTGGGCAAGTGTTAACCCTCAGTGAACTGGGCAGTGTTAACCCTCAGTGAACTGGGCAGTGTTAACCCTCAGTGAACTGGGCAAGTTTTAACCCTCAGTGAACCGAGCAAGTTTTAACCCTCAGTGAACTGGGCAAAGTGTTAACCCTCAGTGAACTAGGCAAGTGTTAACCCTCAGTGAACTGGGCAAGTTTTAACCCTCAGTGAACCGAGCAAGTTTTAACCCTCAGTGAACTGGGCAAAGTGTTAACCCTCAGTGAACTGGGCAAGTGTTAACCCTCAGTGAACTGGGCAAAGTGTTAACCCTCGGTGAACTGGGCAAGTTTTAACCCTCAGTGAACTGGGCAAAGTGTTAACCCTCAGTGAACTGGGCAAGTGTTAACCCTCAGTGAACTGGGCAAAGTGTTAACCCTCAGTGAACCGAGCAAGTTTTAACCCTCAGTGAACTGGGCAAAGTGATAACCCTCAGTGAACTGGGCAAAGTGATAACCCTCAGTGAACTGGGCAGTGTTAACCCTCAGTGAACTGGGCAAGTTTTAACCCTCAGTGAACTGGGCAAAGTGTTAACCCTCAGTGAACTGGGCAAAGTGATAACCCTCAGTGAACTGGGCAAAGTGATAACCCTCAGTGAACTGGGCAGTGTTAACCCTCAGTGAACTGGGCAAGTTTTAACCCTCAGTGAACTGGGCAAAGTGTTAACCCTCAGTGAACTGGGCAAGTTTTAACCCTCAGTGAATTGGGCAGTGTTAACCCTCAGTGAACTGGGCAAAGTGATAACCCTCAGTGAACTGGGCAGTGTTAACCCTCAGTGAACTGGGCAAGTGTTAACCCTCAGTGAACTGGGCAGTGTTAACCCTCAGTGAACTGGGCAAAGTGATAACCCTCAGTGAACTGGGCAGTGTTAACCCTCAGTGAACTGGGCAAAGTGTTAACCCTCAGTGAACTGGGCAAAGTGATAACCCTCAGTGAACTGGGCAGTGTTAACCCTCAGTGAACTGGGCAAAGTGTTAACCCTCAGTGAACTGGGCAAAGTGATAACCCTCAGTGAACTGGGCAAAGTGTTAACCCTCAGTGAACTGGGCAAAGTGATAACCCTCAGTGAACTGGGCAGTGTTAACCCTCAGTGAACTGGGCAAGTGTTAACCCTCAGTGAACTGGGCAAAGTGATAACCCTCAGTGAACTGGGCAGTGTTAACCCTCAGTGAACTGGGCAAAGTGATAACCCTCAGTGAACTGGGCAGTGTTAACCCTCAGTGAACTGGGCAAGTGTTAACCCTCAGTGAACTGGGCAAGTGTTAACCCTCAGTGAACTGGGCAGTGTTAACCCTCAGTGAACCGAGCAAGTTTTAACCCTCAGTGAATTGGGCAGTGTTAACCCTCAGTGAACTGGGCAGTGTTAACCCTCAGTGAACTGGGCAAGTGTTAACCCTCAGTGAACTGGGCAGTGTTAACCCTCAGTGAACTGGGGAAGTGTTAACCCTCAGTGAACTGGGCAAAGTGTTAACCCTCAGTGAACTGGGCAAGTGTTAACCCTCAGTGAATTGGGCAGTGTTAACCCTCAGTGAACTGGGCAAGTGTTAACCCTCAGTGAACTGGGCAGTGTTAACCCTCAATGAACTGGGCAAGTGTTAACCCTCAGTGAACCGAGCAAGTTTTAACCCTCAGTGAACCTAGCAAGTTTTAACCCTCAGTGAACTGGGCAAGTGTTAACCCTCAGTCAACTGGGCAGTGTTAACCCTCAGTGAACTGGGCAAAGTGTTAACCCTCAGTGAACTGGGCAAGTTTTCACCCTCAGTGAACTGGGCAGTGTTAACCCTCAGTGAACTGGGCAAAGTGTTAACCCTCAGTGAACTGGGCAAGTTTTAACCCTCAGTGAACTGGGCAGTGTTAACCCTCAGTGAACTGGGCAAGTTTTAACCCTCAGTGAACTGGGCAGTGTTAACCCTCAGTGAACTGGGCAGTGTTAACCCTCAGTGAACTGGGCAAGTTTTAACCCTCAGTGAACTGGGCAAGTGTTAACCTTCAGTGAACTGGGCAAGTGTTAACCCTCAGTGAACTGGGCAGTGTTAACCCTCAGTGAACTGGGCAGTGTTAACCCTCAATGAACTGGGCAAGTGTTAACCCTCAGTGAACTGGGCAAGTGTTAACCCTCAGTGAACTGGGCAGTGTTAACCCTCAATGAACCGGGCAAGTGTTAACCTTCAGTGAACTGGGCAAGTGTTAACCCTCAGTGAACTGGGCAGTGTTAACCCTCAGTGAACTGGGCAGTGTTAACCCTCAGTGAACTGGGCAAGTGTTAACCCTCAGTGAACCGAGCAAGTTTTAACCCTCAGTGAACTGGGCAGTGTTAACCCTTGGTGAACAGGGCAGTGTTAACCCTCGGTGAACTGGGCAAAGTGTTAACCCTCAGTGAACTGGTCAAGTGTTAACCCTCAGTGAACTGGGCAGTGTTAACCCTCGGTGAACCAGGCAAGTTTTAACCCTCAGTGAACTGGGCAAGTTTTAACCCTCAGTGAACCGAGCAAGCTTTAACCCTCAGTGAACCGAGCAAGTTTTAACCCTCAGTGAACTGGGCAAAGTGTTAACCCTCGGTGAACTGTGCAGTGTTAACCCTCAGTGAACCGGGCAAAGTGTTAACACTCAGTGAACTGGGCAAAGTGTTAACCCTCAGTGAACCGAGCAAGTTTTAACCCTCAGTGAACTGGGCAAAGTGTTAACCCTCAGTGAACTGGGCAAGTGTTAACCCTCAGTGAACTGGGCAAGTGTTAACCCTCAGTGAACTGGGCAAGTGATAACCTTCAGTGAACTGGGCAAGTGTTAACCCTCAGTGAACTGGGCAGTGTTAACCCTCAGTGAACTGGGCAAAGTGATAACCCTCAGTGAACTGGGCAAAGTGTTAACCCTCAGTGAACTGGGCAGTGTTAACCCTCAGTGAACTGGGCAAAGTGTTAACCCTCAGTGAACTGGGCAAAGTGTTAACCCTCGGTGAACTGGGCAGTGTTAACCCTCAGTGAACTGGGCAAGTGTTAACCCTCAGTGAACTGGGCAAAGTGTTAACCCTCAGTGAACTGGGCAAAGTGTTAGCCCTCAGTGAACTGGGCAAGTATTAACCCTCAGTGAACTGGGCAGTGTTAACCCTCAGTGAACTGGGCAAAGTGTTAACCCTCAGTGAGCTGGGCAGTGTTATCCCTCAGTGAACTGGGCAAAGTGTTAACCCTCAGTGAACTGGGCAAAGTGTTAACCCTCAGTGAACTGGGCAGTGTTAACCCTCAGTGAACTGGGCAGTGTTAACCCTCAGTGAACTGGGCAAAGTGTTAAGCCTCAGTGAACTGGGCAAAGTGATAACCCTCAGTGAACCGAGCAAGTTTTAACCCTCAGTGAACTGGGCAGTGTTAACCCTCAATGAACTGGGCAAAGTGTTAAGCCTCAGTGAACTGGGCAAAGTGATAACCCTCAGTGAACCGAGCAAGTTTTAACCCTCAGTGAACTGGGCAGTGTTAACCCTCAATGAACTGGGCAGTGTTAACCCTCAGTGAACTGGGCAAGTGTTAACCTTCAGTGAACTGGGCAAGTGTTAACCCTCAGTGAACTGGGCAAGTGTTAACCCTCAGTGAACCGAGCAAGTGTTAACCCTCAGTGAACTGGGCAGTGTTAACCCTCAGTGAACCGAGCAAGTGTTAACCCTCAGTGAACTGGGCAGTGTTAACCCTCAGTGAACTGGGCAAGTGTTAACCCTCAGTGAACCGAGCAAGTTTTAACCCTCAGTGAACTGGGCAGTGTTAACCCTCAGTGAACTGGGCAATGTGTTAACCCTCAGTGAACTGGGCAAGTGTTAACCCTCGGTGAACTGGGCAAGTTTTAACCCTCAGTGAACTGGGCAAAGTGATAACCCTCAGTGAACTGGGCAAAGTGTTAACCCTCAGTGAACTGGGCAGTGTTAACCCTCAGTGAACTGGGCAAAGTGTTAACCCTCAGTGAACTGGGCAAAGTGTTAACCCTCGGTGAACTGGGCAGTGTTAACCCTCAGTGAACTGGGCAAGTGTTAACCCTCAGTGAACTGGGCAAAGTGTTAACCCTCAGTGAACTGGGCAAAGTGTTAGCCCTCAGTGAACTGGGCAAGTATTAACCCTCAGTGAACTGGGCAGTGTTAACCCTCAGTGAACTGGGCAAAGTGTTAACCCTCAGTGAGCTGGGCAGTGTTATCCCTCAGTGAACTGGGCAAAGTGTTAACCCTCAGTGAACTGGGCAAAGTGTTAACCCTCAGTGAACTGGGCAGTGTTAACCCTCAGTGAACTGGGCAGTGTTAACCCTCAGTGAACTGGGCAAAGTGTTAAGCCTCAGTGAACTGGGCAAAGTGATAACCCTCAGTGAACCGAGCAAGTTTTAACCCTCAGTGAACTGGGCAGTGTTAACCCTCAATGAACTGGGCAAAGTGTTAAGCCTCAGTGAACTGGGCAAAGTGATAACCCTCAGTGAACCGAGCAAGTTTTAACCCTCAGTGAACTGGGCAGTGTTAACCCTCAGTGAACTGGGCAAGTTTTAACCCTCAGTGAACTGGGCAAAGTGTTAACCCTCAGTGAACTGGGCAAGTTTTAACCCTCAGTGAATTGGGCAGTGTTAACCCTCAGTGAACTGGGCAAAGTGATAACCCTCAGTGAACTGGGCAGTGTTAACCCTCAGTGAACTGGGCAAGTGTTAACCCTCAGTGAACTGGGCAGTGTTAACCCTCAGTGAACTGGGCAAAGTGATAACCCTCAGTGAACTGGGCAGTGTTAACCCTCAGTGAACTGGGCAAAGTGTTAACCCTCAGTGAACTGGGCAAAGTGATAACCCTCAGTGAACTGGGCAGTGTTAACCCTCAGTGAACTGGGCAAAGTGTTAACCCTCAGTGAACTGGGCAAAGTGATAACCCTCAGTGAACTGGGCAAAGTGTTAACCCTCAGTGAACTGGGCAAAGTGATAACCCTCAGTGAACTGGGCAGTGTTAACCCTCAGTGAACTGGGCAAGTGTTAACCCTCAGTGAACTGGGCAAAGTGATAACCCTCAGTGAACTGGGCAGTGTTAACCCTCAGTGAACTGGGCAAAGTGATAACCCTCAGTGAACTGGGCAGTGTTAACCCTCAGTGAACTGGGCAAGTGTTAACCCTCAGTGAACTGGGCAAGTGTTAACCCTCAGTGAACTGGGCAGTGTTAACCCTCAGTGAACCGAGCAAGTTTTAACCCTCAGTGAATTGGGCAGTGTTAACCCTCAGTGAACTGGGCAGTGTTAACCCTCAGTGAACTGGGCAAGTGTTAACCCTCAGTGAACTGGGCAGTGTTAACCCTCAGTGAACTGGGGAAGTGTTAACCCTCAGTGAACTGGGCAAAGTGTTAACCCTCAGTGAACTGGGCAAGTGTTAACCCTCAGTGAATTGGGCAGTGTTAACCCTCAGTGAACTGGGCAAGTGTTAACCCTCAGTGAACTGGGCAGTGTTAACCCTCAATGAACTGGGCAAGTGTTAACCCTCAGTGAACCGAGCAAGTTTTAACCCTCAGTGAACCTAGCAAGTTTTAACCCTCAGTGAACTGGGCAAGTGTTAACCCTCAGTCAACTGGGCAGTGTTAACCCTCAGTGAACTGGGCAAAGTGTTAACCCTCAGTGAACTGGGCAAGTTTTCACCCTCAGTGAACTGGGCAGTGTTAACCCTCAGTGAACTGGGCAAAGTGTTAACCCTCAGTGAACTGGGCAAGTTTTAACCCTCAGTGAACTGGGCAGTGTTAACCCTCAGTGAACTGGGCAAGTTTTAACCCTCAGTGAACTGGGCAGCGTTAACCCTCAGTGAACTGGGCAAAGTGTTAACCCTCAGTGAACTGGGCAAGTTTTAACCCTCAGTGAACTGGGCAGTGTTAACCCTCAGTGAACTGGGCAAGTTTTAACCCTCAGTGAACTGGGCAAGTTTTAACCCTCAGTGAACTGGGCAGTGTTAACCCTCAGTGAACTGGGCAAGTTTTAACCCTCAGTGAACTGGGCAGTGTTAACCCTCAGTGAACTGGGCAGTGTTAACCCTCAGTGAACTGGGCAAGTTTTAACCCTCAGTGAACTGGGCAAGTGTTAACCTTCAGTGAACTGGGCAAGTGTTAACCCTCAGTGAACTGGGCAGTGTTAACCCTCAGTGAACTGGGCAGTGTTAACCCTCAATGAACTGGGCAAGTGTTAACCCTCAGTGAACTGGGCAAGTGTTAACCCTCAGTGAACTGGGCAGTGTTAACCCTCAATGAACCGGGCAAGTGTTAACCTTCAGTGAACTGGGCAAGTGTTAACCCTCAGTGAACTGGGCAGTGTTAACCCTCAGTGAACTGGGCAGTGTTAACCCTCAGTGAACTGGGCAAGTTTTAACCCTCAGTGAACTGGGCAAAGTGTTAACCCTCAGTGAACTGGGCAAGTTTTAACCCTCAGTGAATTGGGCAGTGTTAACCCTCAGTGAACTGGGCAAAGTGATAACCCTCAGTGAACTGGGCAGTGTTAACCCTCAGTGAACTGGGCAAGTGTTAACCCTCAGTGAACTGGGCAGTGTTAACCCTCAGTGAACTGGGCAAAGTGATAACCCTCAGTGAACTGGGCAGTGTTAACCCTCAGTGAACTGGGCAAAGTGTTAACCCTCAGTGAACTGGGCAAAGTGATAACCCTCAGTGAACTGGGCAGTGTTAACCCTCAGTGAACTGGGCAAAGTGTTAACCCTCAGTGAACTGGGCAAAGTGATAACCCTCAGTGAACTGGGCAAAGTGTTAACCCTCAGTGAACTGGGCAAAGTGATAACCCTCAGTGAACTGGGCAGTGTTAACCCTCAGTGAACTGGGCAAGTGTTAACCCTCAGTGAACTGGGCAAAGTGATAACCCTCAGTGAACTGGGCAGTGTTAACCCTCAGTGAACTGGGCAAAGTGATAACCCTCAGTGAACTGGGCAGTGTTAACCCTCAGTGAACTGGGCAAGTGTTAACCCTCAGTGAACTGGGCAAGTGTTAACCCTCAGTGAACTGGGCAGTGTTAACCCTCAGTGAACCGAGCAAGTTTTAACCCTCAGTGAATTGGGCAGTGTTAACCCTCAGTGAACTGGGCAGTGTTAACCCTCAGTGAACTGGGCAAGTGTTAACCCTCAGTGAACTGGGCAGTGTTAACCCTCAGTGAACTGGGGAAGTGTTAACCCTCAGTGAACTGGGCAAAGTGTTAACCCTCAGTGAACTGGGCAAGTGTTAACCCTCAGTGAATTGGGCAGTGTTAACCCTCAGTGAACTGGGCAAGTGTTAACCCTCAGTGAACTGGGCAGTGTTAACCCTCAATGAACTGGGCAAGTGTTAACCCTCAGTGAACCGAGCAAGTTTTAACCCTCAGTGAACCTAGCAAGTTTTAACCCTCAGTGAACTGGGCAAGTGTTAACCCTCAGTCAACTGGGCAGTGTTAACCCTCAGTGAACTGGGCAAAGTGTTAACCCTCAGTGAACTGGGCAAGTTTTCACCCTCAGTGAACTGGGCAGTGTTAACCCTCAGTGAACTGGGCAAAGTGTTAACCCTCAGTGAACTGGGCAAGTTTTAACCCTCAGTGAACTGGGCAGTGTTAACCCTCAGTGAACTGGGCAAGTTTTAACCCTCAGTGAACTGGGCAGTGTTAACCCTCAGTGAACTGGGCAGTGTTAACCCTCAGTGAACTGGGCAAGTTTTAACCCTCAGTGAACTGGGCAAGTGTTAACCTTCAGTGAACTGGGCAAGTGTTAACCCTCAGTGAACTGGGCAGTGTTAACCCTCAGTGAACTGGGCAGTGTTAACCCTCAATGAACTGGGCAAGTGTTAACCCTCAGTGAACTGGGCAAGTGTTAACCCTCAGTGAACTGGGCAGTGTTAACCCTCAATGAACCGGGCAAGTGTTAACCTTCAGTGAACTGGGCAAGTGTTAACCCTCAGTGAACTGGGCAGTGTTAACCCTCAGTGAACTGGGCAGTGTTAACCCTCAGTGAACTGGGCAAGTGTTAACCCTCAGTGAACCGAGCAAGTTTTAACCCTCAGTGAACTGGGCAGTGTTAACCCTTGGTGAACAGGGCAGTGTTAACCCTCGGTGAACTGGGCAAAGTGTTAACCCTCAGTGAACTGGTCAAGTGTTAACCCTCAGTGAACTGGGCAGTGTTAACCCTCGGTGAACCAGGCAAGTTTTAACCCTCAGTGAACTGGGCAAGTTTTAACCCTCAGTGAACCGAGCAAGCTTTAACCCTCAGTGAACCGAGCAAGTTTTAACCCTCAGTGAACTGGGCAAAGTGTTAACCCTCGGTGAACTGTGCAGTGTTAACCCTCAGTGAACCGGGCAAAGTGTTAACACTCAGTGAACTGGGCAAAGTGTTAACCCTCAGTGAACCGAGCAAGTTTTAACCCTCAGTGAACTGGGCAAAGTGTTAACCCTCAGTGAACTGGGCAAGTGTTAACCCTCAGTGAACTGGGCAAGTGTTAACCCTCAGTGAACTGGGCAAGTGATAACCTTCAGTGAACTGGGCAAGTGTTAACCCTCAGTGAACTGGGCAGTGTTAACCCTCAGTGAACTGGGCAAAGTGATAACCCTCAGTGAACTGGGCAAAGTGTTAACCCTCAGTGAACTGGGCAGTGTTAACCCTCAGTGAACTGGGCAAAGTGTTAACCCTCAGTGAACTGGGCAAAGTGTTAACCCTCGGTGAACTGGGCAGTGATAACCCTCAGTGAACTGGGCAAGTGTTAACCCTCAGTGAACTGGGCAAAGTGTTAACCCTCAGTGAACTGGGCAAAGTGTTAGCCCTCAGTGAACTGGGCAAGTATTAACCCTCAGTGAACTGGGCAGTGTTAACCCTCAGTGAACTGGGCAAAGTGTTAACCCTCAGTGAGCTGGGCAGTGTTATCCCTCAGTGAACTGGGCAAAGTGTTAACCCTCAGTGAACTGGGCAAAGTGTTAACCCTCAGTGAACTGGGCAGTGTTAACCCTCAGTGAACTGGGCAGTGTTAACCCTCAGTGAACTGGGCAAAGTGTTAAGCCTCAGTGAACTGGGCAAAGTGATAACCCTCAGTGAACCGAGCAAGTTTTAACCCTCAGTGAACTGGGCAGTGTTAACCCTCAATGAACTGGGCAAAGTGTTAAGCCTCAGTGAACTGGGCAAAGTGATAACCCTCAGTGAACCGAGCAAGTTTTAACCCTCAGTGAACTGGGCAGTGTTAACCCTCAATGAACTGGGCAGTGTTAACCCTCAGTGAACTGGGCAAGTGTTAACCTTCAGTGAACTGGGCAAGTGTTAACCCTCAGTGAACTGGGCAAGTGTTAACCCTCAGTGAACCGAGCAAGTGTTAACCCTCAGTGAACTGGGCAGTGTTAACCCTCAGTGAACCGAGCAAGTGTTAACCCTCAGTGAACTGGGCAGTGTTAACCCTCAGTGAACTGGGCAAGTGTTAACCCTCAGTGAACCGAGCAAGTTTTAACCCTCAGTGAACTGGGCAGTGTTAACCCTCAGTGAACTGGGCAATGTGTTAACCCTCAGTGAACTGGGCAAGTGTTAACCCTCGGTGAACTGGGCAAGTTTTAACCCTCAGTGAACTGGGCAGTGTTAACCCTCAGTGAACTGGGCAAGTGTTAACCCTCAGTGAACTGGGCAAAGTGTTAACCCTCAGTGAACTGGGCAAGTGTTAACCCTCAGTGAACTGGGCAGTTTTAACCCTCAGTGAACTGGGCAAGTGTTAACCCTCAGTGAACCGAGCAAGTTTTAACCCTCAGTGAACCTAGCAAGTTTTAACCCTCAGTGAACTGGGCAAGTGTTAACCCTCAGTCAACTGGGCAGTGTTAACCCTCAGTGAAATGGGCAAAGTGTTAACCCTCAGTGAACTGGGCAAGTTTTAACCCTCAGTGAACTGGGCAGTGTTAACCCTCAGTGAACTGGGCAAAGTGTTAACCCTCAGTGAACTGGGCAAGTTTTAACCCTCAGTGAACTGGGCAGTGTTAACCCTCAGTGAACTGGGCAAGTTTTAACCCTCAGTGAACTGGGCAGTGTTAACCCTCAGTGAACTGGGCAGTGTTAACCCTCAGTGAACTGGGCAAAGTGATAACCCTCAGTGAACTGGGCAGTGTTAACCCTCAGTGAACTGGGCAAGTGTTAACCCTCAGTGAACTGGGCAAAGTGTTAACCCTCAGTGAACTGGGCAAAGTGTTAGCCCTCAGTGAACTGGGCAAGTATTAACCCTCAGTGAACTGGGCAGTGTTAACCCTCAGTGAACTGGGCAAAGTGTTAACCCTCAGTGAACTGGGCAGTGTTATCCCTCAGTGAACTGGGCAAAGTGTTAACCCTCAGTGAACTGGGCAAAGTGTTAACCCTCAGTGAACTGGGCAGTGTTAACCCTCAGTGAACTGGGCAGTGTTAACCCTCAGTGAACTGGGCAAAGTGTTAAGCCTCAGTGAACTGGGCAAAGTGATAACCCTCAGTGAACCGAGCAAGTTTTAACCCTCAGTGAACTGGGCAGTGTTAACCCTCAATGAACTGGGCAAAGTGTTAACCCTCAGTGAACTGGGCAAAGTGATAACCCTCAGTGAACCGAGCAAGTTTTAACCCTCAGTGAACTGGGCAGTGTTAACCCTCAATGAACTGGGCAAAGTGTTAACCCTCAGTGAACTGGGCAAGTGTTAACCTTCAGTGAACTGGGCAAGTGTTAACCCTCAGTGAACTGGGCAAGTGTTAACCCTCAGTGAACCGAGCAAGTGTGAACCCTCAGTGAACTGGGCAGTGTTAACCCTCAGTGAACCGAGTAAGTGTTAACCCTCAGTGAACTGGGCAGTGTTAACCCTCAGTGAACTGGGCAAGTGTTAACCCTCAGTGAACCGAGCAAGTTTTAACCCTCAGTGAACTGGGCAGTGTTAACCCTCAGTGAACTGGGCAATGTGTTAACCCTGAGTGAACTGGGCAAGTGTTAACCCTCGGTGAACTGGGCAAGTTTTAACCCTCAGTGAACTGGGCAGTGTTAACCCTCAGTGAACTGGGCAAGTGTTAACCCTCAGTGAACTGGGCAAAGTGTTAACCCTCAGTGAACTGGGCAAGTGTTAACCCTCAGTGAACTGGGCAGTTTTAACCCTCAGTGAACTGGGCAAGTGTTAACCCTCAGTGAACCGAGCAAGTTTTAACCCTCAGTGAACCTAGCAAGTTTTAACCCTCAGTGAACTGGGCAAGTGTTAACCATCAGTCAACTGGGCAGTGTTAACCCTCAGTGAACTGGGCAAGTGTTAACCCTCAGTGAACTGGGCAAAGTGTTAACCCTCAGTGAACTGGGCAAAGTGTTAGCCCTCAGTGAACTGGGCAAGTATTAACCCTCAGTGAACTGGGCAGTGTTAACCCTCAGTGAACTGGGCAAAGTGTTAACCCTCAGTGAACTGGGCAGTGTTATCCCTCAGTGAACTGGGCAAAGTGTTAACCCTCAGTGAACTGGGCAAAGTGTTAACCCTCAGTGAACTGGGCAGTGTTAACCCTCAGTGAACTGGGCAGTGTTAACCCTCAGTGAACTGGGCAAAGTGTTAAGCCTCAGTGAACTGGGCAAAGTGATAACCCTCAGTGAACCGAGCAAGTTTTAACCCTCAGTGAACTGGGCAGTGTTAACCCTCAATGAACTGGGCAAAGTGTTAACCCTCAGTGAACTGGGCAAAGTGATAACCCTCAGTGAACCGAGCAAGTTTTAACCCTCAGTGAACTGGGCAGTGTTAACCCTCAATGAACTGGGCAAAGTGTTAACCCTCAGTGAACTGGGCAAGTGTTAACCTTCAGTGAACTGGGCAAGTGTTAACCCTCAGTGAACTGGGCAAGTGTTAACCCTCAGTGAACCGAGCAAGTGTGAACCCTCAGTGAACTGGGCAGTGTTAACCCTCAGTGAACCGAGTAAGTGTTAACCCTCAGTGAACTGGGCAGTGTTAACCCTCAGTGAACTGGGCAAGTGTTAACCCTCAGTGAACCGAGCAAGTTTTAACCCTCAGTGAACTGGGCAGTGTTAACCCTCAGTGAACTGGGCAATGTGTTAACCCTGAGTGAACTGGGCAAGTGTTAACCCTCGGTGAACTGGGCAAGTTTTAACCCTCAGTGAACTGGGCAGTGTTAACCCTCAGTGAACTGGGCAAGTGTTAACCCTCAGTGAACTGGGCAAAGTGTTAACCCTCAGTGAACTGGGCAAGTGTTAACCCTCAGTGAACTGGGCAGTTTTAACCCTCAGTGAACTGGGCAAGTGTTAACCCTCAGTGAACCGAGCAAGTTTTAACCCTCAGTGAACCTAGCAAGTTTTAACCCTCAGTGAACTGGGCAAGTGTTAACCATCAGTCAACTGGGCAGTGTTAACCCTCAGTGAAATGGGCAAAGTGTTAACCCTCAGTGAACTGGGCAAGTTTTAACCCTCAGTGAACTGGGCAGTGTTAACCCTCAGTGAACTGGGCAAAGTGTTAACCCTCAGTGAACTGGGCAAGTTTTAACCCTCAGTGAACTGGGCAGTGTTAACCCTCAGTGAACTGGGCAAGTTTTAACCCTCAGTGAACTGGGCAGTGTTAACCCTCAGTGAACTGGGCAAAGTGATAACCCTCAGTGAACTGGGCAGTGTTAACCCTCAGTGAACTGGGCAAGTGTTAACCCTCAGTGAACTGGGCAGTGTTAACCCTCAGTGAACTGGGCAAAGTGATAACCCTCAGTGAACTGGGCAGTGTTAACCCTCAGTGAACTGGGCAAAGTGTTAACCCTCAGTGAACTGGGCAAAGTGATAACCCTCAGTGAACTGGGCAGTGTTAACCCTCAGTGAACTGGGCAAAGTGTTAACCCTCAGTGAACTGGGCAAAGTGTTAACCCTCAGTGAACTGGGCAAAGTGTTAACCCTCAGTGAACTGGGCAAAGTGATAGCCCTCAGTGAACTGGGCAGTGTTAACCCTCAGTGAACTGGGCAAGTGTTAACCCTCAGTGAACTGGGCAAAGTGATAACCCTCAGTGAACTGGGCAGTGTTAACCCTCAGTGAACTGGGCAAAGTGATAACCCTCAGTGAACTGGGCAGTGTTAACCCTCAGTGAACTGGGCAAGTGTTAACCCTCAGTGAACTGGGCAAGTGTTAACCCTCAGTGAACTGGGCTGTGTTAACCCTCAGTGAACCGAGCAAGTTTTAACCCTCAGTGAATTGGGCAGTGTTAACCCTCAGTGAACTGGGCAGTGTTAACCCTCAGTGAACTGGGCAAGTCTTAACCCTCAGTGAACTGGGCAGTGTTAACCCTCAGTGAACTGGGCAAGTGTTAACCCTCAGTGAACTGGGCAAAGTGTTAACCCTCAGTGAACTGGGCAAGTGTTAACCCTCAGTGAACTGGGCAAGTGTTAACCCTCAGTGAACTGGGCAAAGTGTTAACCCTCAGTGAACTGGGCAAGTGTTAACCCTCAGTGAACTGGGCAGTTTTAACCCACAGTGAACTGGGCAAGTGTTAACCCTCAGTGAACCGAGCAAGTTTTAACCCTCAGTGAACCTAGCAAGTTTTAACCCTCAGTGAACTGGGCAAGTGTTAACCCTCAGTCAACTGGGCAGTGTTAACCCTCAGTGAACTGGGCAAAGTGTTAACCCTCAGTGAACTGGGCAAGTTTTAACCCTCAGTGAACTGGGCAGTGTTAACCCTCAGTGAACTGGGCAAGTGTTAACCCTCAGTGAACTGGGCAAGTTTTAATCCTCAGTGAACTGGGCAGTGTTAACCCTCAGTGAACTGGGCAAGTTTCAACCCTCAGTGAACTGGGCAGTGTTAACCCTCAGTGAACTGGGCAGTGTTAACCCTCAGTGAACTGGGCAAGTTTTAACCCTCAGTGAACTGGGCAAGTGTTAACCTTCAGTGAACTGGGCAAGTGTTAACCCTCAGTGAATTGGGCAGTGTTAACCCTCAATGAACTGGGCAAAGTGTTAACCCTCAGTGAACTGGGCAAGTGTTAACCCTCAGTGAACTGGGCAAGTGTTAACCCTCAGTGAACTGGGCAGTGTTAACCCTCAATGAACTGGGCAAGTGTTAACCTTCAGTGAACTGGGCAAGTGTTAACCCTCAGTGAACTGGGCAGTGTTAACCCTCAGTGAACTGGGCAGTGTTAACCCTCAGTGAACTGGGCAAGTGTTAACCCTCAGTGAACCGAGCAAGTTTTAACCCTCAGTGAACTGGGCAGTGTTAACCCTTGGTGAACAGGGCAGTGTTAACCCTCGGTGAACTGGGCAAAGTGTTAACCCTCAGTGAACTGGTCAAGTGTTAACCCTCAGTGAACTGGGCAGTGTTAACCCTCGGTGAACCAGGCAAGTTTTAACCCTCAGTGAACTGGGCAAGTTTTAACCCTCAGTGAACCGAGCAAGTTTTAACCCTCAGTGAACCGAGCAAGTTTTAACCCTCAGTGAACTGGGCAAAGTGTTAACCCTCGGTGAACTGTGCAGTGTTAACCCTCAGTGAACCGGGCAAAGTGTTAACCCTCAGTGAACTGGGCAAAGTGTTAACCCTCAGTGAACCGAGCAAGTTTTAACCCTCAGTGAACTGGGCAAAGTGTTAACCCTCAGTGAACTGGGCAAGTGTTAACCCTCAGTGAACTGGGCAAGTGTTAACCCTCAGTGAACTGGGCAAGTGATAACCCTCAGTGAACTGGGCAAGTGTTAACCCTCAGTGAACTGGGCAGTGTTAACCCTCAGTGAACTGGGCAAAGTGATAACCCTCAGTGAACTGGGCAAAGTGTTAACCCTCAGTGAACTGGGCAGTGTTAACCCTCAGTGAACTGGGCAAAGTGTTAACCCTCAGTGAACTGGGCAAAGTGTTAACCCTCGGTGAACTGGGCAGTGTTAACCCTCAGTGAACTGGGCAAGTGTTAACCCTCAGTGAACTGGGCAAAGTGTTAACCCTCAGTGAACTGGGCAAAGTGTTAGCCCTCAGTGAACTGGGCAAGTATTAACCCTCAGTGAACTGGGCAAAGTGTTAACCCTCAGTGAACTGGGCAAGTGTTAACCCTCAGTGAACTGGGCAAAGTGTTAACCCTCAGTGAACTGGGCAAAGTGTTAGCCCTCAGTGAACTGGGCAAGTATTAACCCTCAGTGAACTGGGCAGTGTTAACCCTCAGTGAACTGGGCAAAGTGTTAACCCTCAGTGAACTGGGCAGTGTTATCCCTCAGTGAACTGGGCAAAGTGTTAACCCTCAGTGAACTGGGCAAAGTGTTAGCCCTCAGTGAACTGGGCAGTGTTAACCCTCAGTGAACTGGGCAGTGTTAACCCTCAGTGAACTGGGCAATGTGTTAAGCCTCAGTGAACTGGGCAAAGTGATAACCCTCAGTGAACCGAGCAAGTTTTAACCCTCAGTGAACTGGGCAGTGTTAACCCTCAATGAACTGGGCAAAGTGTTAAGCCTCAGTGAACTGGGCAAAGTGATAACCCTCAGTGAACCGAGCAAGTTTTAACCCTCAGTGAACTGGGCAGTGTTAACCCTCAATGAACTGGGCAAAGTGTTAACCCTCAGTGAACTGGGCAAGTGTTAACCTTCCGTGAACTGGGCAAGTGTTAACCCTCAGTGAACTGGGCAAGTGTTAACCCTCAGTGAACCGAGCAAGTGTTAACCCTCAGTGAACTGGGCAGTGTTAACCCTCAGTGAACCGAGCAAGTGTTAACCCTCAGTGAACTGGGCAGTGTTAACCCTCAGTGAACTGGGCAAGTGTTAACCCTCAGTGAACTGGGCAGTGTTAACCCTCAGTGAACTGGGCAAGTGTTAACCCTCAGTGAACCGAGCAAGTTTTAACCCTCAGTGAACTGGGCAGTGTTAACCCTCAGTGAACTGGGCAATGTGTTAACCCTCAGTGAACTGGGCAAGTGTTAACCCTCGGTGAACTGGGCAAGTTTTATCCCTCAGTGAACTGGGCAGTGTTAACCCTCAGTGAACTGGGCAAGTGTTAACCCTCAGTGAACTGGGCAAAGTGTTAACCCTCAGTGAACTGGGCAAGTGTTAACCCTCAGTGAACTGGGCAGTTTTAACCCTCAGTGAACTGGGCAAGTGTTAACCCTCAGTGAACCGAGCAAGTTTTAACCCTCAGTGAACCTAGCAAGTTTTAACCCTCAGTGAACTGGGCAAGTGTTAACCCTCAGTCAACTGGGCAGTGTTAACCCTCAGTGAACTGGGCAAAGTGTTAACCCTCAGTGAACTGGGCAAGTTTTAACCCTCAGTGAACTGGGCAGTGTTAACCCTCAGTGAACTGGGCAAAGTGTTAACCCTCAGTGAACTGGGCAAGTTTTAACCCTCAGTGAACTGGGCAGTGTTAACCCTCAGTGAACTGGGCAAGTGTTAACCCTCAGTGAACTGGGCAAGTGTTAACCCTCAGTGAACTGGGCAGTGTTAACCCTCAATGAACTGGGCAAAGTGTTAACCCTCAGTGAACTTGGCAAGTGTTAACCTTCAGTGAACTGGGCAAGTGTTAACCCTCAGTGAACTGGGCAGTGTTAACCCTCAGTGAACTGGGCAGTGTTAACCCTCAGTGAACTGGGCAAGTGTTAACCCTCAGTGAACCGAGCAAGTTTTAACCCTCAGTGAACTGGGCAGTGTTAACCCTTGGTGAACAGGGCAGTGTTAACCCTCGGTGAACTGGGCAAAGTGTTAACCCTCAGTGAACTGGGCAGTGTTAACCCTCGGTGAACCAGGCAAGTTTTAACCCTCAGTGAACTGGGCAAGTTTTAACCCTCAGTGAACCGAGCAAGTTTTAACCCTCAGTGAACCGAGCAAGTTTTAACCCTCAGTGAACTGGGCAAAGTGTTAACCCTCGGTGAACTGTGCAGTGTTAACCCTCACTGAACCGGGCAAAGTGTTAACCCTCAGTGAACTGGGCAAAGTGTTAACCCTCAGTGAACCGAGCAAGTTTTAACCCTCAGTGAACTGGGCAAAGTGTTAACCCTCAGTGAACTGGGCAAGTGTTAACCCTCAGTGAACTGGGCAAGTGATAACCCTCAGTGAACTGGGCAAGTGTTAACCCTCAGTGAACTGGGCAGTGTTAACCCTCAGTGAACTGGGCAAAGTGATAACCCTCAGTGAACTGGGCAAAGTGTTAACCCTCAGTGAACTGGGCAGTGTTAACCCTCAGTGAACTGGGCAAAGTGTTAACCCTCAGTGAACTGGGCAAAGTGTTAACCCTCGGTGAACTGGGCAGTGTTAACCCTCAGTGAACTGGGCAAGTGTTAACCCTCAGTGAACTGGGCAAAGTGTTAACCCTCAGTGAACTGGGCAAAGTGTTAGCCCTCAGTGAACTGGGCAAGTATTAACCCTCAGTGAACTGGGCAGTGTTAACCCTCAGTGAACTGGGCAAAGTGTTAACCCTCAGTGAACTGGGCAGTGTTATCCCTCAGTGAACTGGGCAAAGTGTTAACCCTCAGTGAACTGGGCAAAGTGTTAACCCTCAGTGAACTGGGCAGTGTTAACCCTCAGTGAACTGGGCAGTGTTAACCCTCAGTGAACTGGGCAAAGTGTTAAGCCTCAGTGAACTGGGCAAAGTGATAACCCTCAGTGAACCGAGCAAGTTTTAACCCTCAGTGAACTGGGCAGTGTTAACCCTCAATGAACTGGGCAAAGTGTTAAGCCTCAGTGAACTGGGCAAAGTGATAACCCTCAGTGAACCGAGCAAGTTTTAACCCTCAGTGAACTGGGCAGTGTTAACCCTCAGTGAACTGGGCAAAGTGTTAACCCTCAGTGAACTGGGCAAGTGTTAACCTTCAGTGAACTGGGCAAGTGTTAACCCTCAGTGAACTGGACAAGTGTTAACCCTCAGTGAACCGAGCAAGTGTTAACCCTCAGTGAACTGGGCAGTGTTAACCCTCAGTGAACCGAGCAAGTGTTAACCCTCAGTGAACTGGGCAGTGTTAACCCTCAGTGAACTGGGCAAGTGTTAACCCTCAGTGAACTGGGCAGTGTTAACCCTCAGTGAACTGGGCAAGTGTTAACCCTCAGTGAACCGAGCAAGTTTTAACCCTCAGTGAACTGGGCAGTGTTAACCCTCAGTGAACTGGGCAATGTGTTAACCCTCAGTGAACTGGGCAAGTGTTAACCCTCGGTGAACTGGGCAAGTTTTAACCCTCAGTGAACTGGGCAGTGTTAACCCTCGGTGAACTGGGCAAGTGTTAACCCTCGGTGAACTGGGCAAGTTTTAACCCTCAGTGAACTGGGCATTGTTAACCCTCGGTGAACTGGGCAAGTGTTAACCCTCAGTGAACTGGGCAGTGTTAACCCTCAGTGAACTGGGCAAGTGTTAACCCTCGGTGAACTGGGCAAGTGTTAACCCACAGTGAACTGGGCAAAGGAGTAAATCCTTCCTGCAGTCCAACATTGTCTCAGCTCCTGACCCTTGTCTATCCGTGTGCGAGCTTAAATTGTAGTCCAGGTACCTGAGGCTTCACTTCACACTAAAGCTAAAATCACCAAGCTGGGGAGTCATTCTCCCTCATCTTTCATATCCTGTATCCTCCATAATTTTCTTTTGTCTTTCTCCCTTTTACTGTTTGTTCCTCTTTGACTCTCTCTCTTTCTTTGATTCACTCTCTATCTCTCTCTCTCTCTCTCACTTCCCTCCTGTCTCTCTGTCTCTCCTGTCTCTGTCTCTCACTCTCTCCCTCCTATCTCTCTCTGTCTCTTTCCCTGCCTACTCCCCTTAAAACAGATATTAAGCCAATCACTCTGCTTACCCATTCAAGCAAAACACCTGGATAACCTGTGTTAACAACTAAAGAAGAAAGACTTGCATTTGTATAGCATCAGTCACAACTTCAGGATTTCCCAATTGCTTTACAGCTAATGAAGTGATTTTGAAGTGTAGTTACAGTTGCAATGCAGGAGATGAGGCAGCCAATTTACACACAGCAAGCTCCCACAAACAGCAGTGTAATAATGAACAGATAATCTGTTATAATAAAAGCAAAATACTGCAGATGCTGGAAATCTGAAATAAAAACAAGAAATGCTGGAACCACTCAGCAGGTCTGGCAGCATCTGTGAAAAGAGAAGCAGAGTTAACGTTTCGGGTCAGTGACCCTTCTTCGGAACTGACAAATATTAAAAATGTCACAGGTTATAAGCAAGTGAGGTGGGGGTGGGGCAAGAGATAACAAAGGAGAAGGTGCAGATTGGACCAAGCCACATAGCTGACCAATAATCTGTTATATTGGTGTTGGCCAGAAAACCGGGGAGGACTCCTTCCTTTTTTTGAAATACTGCCATGGAATCTTTTACATCCACTGAGTGGACGGGGCATCTGTTTAACAACTCATCCAAAAGACAGCACCTCCGACATTGCAGTGCTCACTCAGTACTACATTCAAAGTGACAGCCCAGATTTTGTGCTCAAGGCTTTGCAGTGGGGAGTTGAACTCACAACCATTTGATTCAGAAGTGACAATGCTACCACTCTGAAGCACGAGTCCTCTACCAAAGGTGGGATAGTTGCTCCTTGTCCTCCAACATACCTCCTCAATTTAACTCAATTTACTTTTCAATACCTGAAAATTGTGGAGCTCCTCCCCTCCATCAGGTTTCCTTCCTCCTGCAAAGTGCTGGCTTTTAAAATTCAAACTTGGCATCACCCAACAATACTGGGTTTGCCCTCTCAGCCTGGATGCTGCAGGTCTTGGAATTGTCCCTAGTTTTCTCAATGAAGAAGACTGTTACCAAACTACAGAGCATCACATGAGAGAAAGGACAGGCACACATTTCCCTGGGAATACATTCTCTTTGAAGATCGTATGTTAATAATGTCAAGCATTATTAGCATCATGCTGTTGGGTTTCTGACACTTCGGTCAAAGCTAGAAGTTGTGTACCATCTTCTGGACACATTACTGAGCTGTTGAGGAGCTGTATAAAATGCTAATTAGGCCACAGCTGGAGTACTGTGTACAGTTCTGGTTGCCACATTATAGGAAGGATGTGATTGCACTGGAGAGGGTGCAAAGGAGATTCATCAGGATGTTGCCTGGGCTGGAGCATTTCAGCTATGAAGAGAGACTGAATAGGCTAGGGTTGTTTTCCTTAGAGCAGAGAAGGCTGAGGGGGAACCTGATTGAGGTGTACAAAATTATGAGCGGCATAGATAGGGTAGATAGGAAGAGACATTTTCCCTTAGCGGAGGTGTCAATAACCAGGGGGCATAGATTTAAGGTAAAGGGCAGGAGGTTTAGAGGGGATTTGAGGAAAAAGAATTTCACCCAGAGGGTGGTTGGAATCTGGAACACACTGCCTGAAGAGGTGGTAGAGGCAGAAACCCTCACTATATTTAAGAAGTATTTAGATGAGCACTTGAAATGCCATAGCATACAAGGCTGCGGGCCAAGTGCTGGAAAATGGGATTAGAATAGATAGGTGTTTGATGGCCAGCATGGACACGATGGTTGAAGGGCCTGTTTCTGTGCTGTCTAACTCTATGACTCTATGAGGAGCTGGAGTGATGCACTGCTGTCCTAAACCTGATTCTTTGGATCACTCTTCCTCAAAAGGCAATGGAAGCAGAGTCTTTAAATATTTTTAAGGCAGAGTTAGATAGATTTTTGATGAGTAAAGGGATGAAAGGGTATCGGGGGTAGGAGGGAATGTGGAGTTGAGGTTACAATCAGATGAGGCATGATCTTATTGAATGGCGGAGCAGGATTGAGGGGCCAAGTGGCCTACTCCTGCTCCTAATTCATATCTTCGTATGTTCGTATGAACTGTGCTTTCACTGACTACTCAGGAACTGAAGCTCCTGCTTAAAACTCTTGATGTGTTTTTCACACTCACTGAGAAGTAAAGAAGTGAGATCTGGGCAGTGTTTTTATTTTCCTAGATAATGTCTGGAGGCATAGTGTCTGGCTCTCTCAAGCTCACGCTGCTTGTTGCTCTCATGTTCAGCCCCTATGTTCTGTTCCAACAGAAGCTAGGGGCACAAAGAACAGGCATCACTGAAACTCACCTCAGCCCAATATCAAACTACCTGAGAGGCAAAAATCTTGACAGCAAGAGAAAAGCCTCTTTCTCCAGAAAAGACTGACAGCCCCACTCCATCCCCAACACTCTTCCTTCCCCTCCCAGACAGTTCACTTGAATAGTGTGTAGTTGTAGCATAGCTAGTTCGTTATTGAAAAAGTCTTGGGGTCTGATAAAGTCAACTAATAACACTTATTATTTACACATCTCTATTTGCACTTTCCACAAGCCTCTCTAACTAGCACCCTCTGTGCTGCTACTCACTTCTTCCAAAGCCCATTACCATGTGACTGTTACATCATCCTCACTACAGCGGAGGGGTTGCTCTCACTGCCTCCAACATTAACCCTTTCAGCTCCTTATACTACATTTCCCCCCCCAACACTTTATCTGTACATTTTCTTTAACAAATGTACATTCTTGACTTTACCTACTACCCTTTCTCCCCCCAAGTCTCTGACTTTACAGATTTACTCTATTAGGGGGTCTCACAACTCTCCCCGATTTGTTCTAGTCTGACTGGGATGATCAATAGTCTTCCTTGTAAGTCTTGATCGCTGACTTGGTTGATTTTTGCTGAGGATTGTAGCATTCTGTTTGCTCTGAGTTTGTTCATCTTCATCTGGTAATTCCAAATAAATGATTGACTGTTGCTTTTGGGGAATAGTGATACTGTTTCTCCTATTTCTACGTAGGTTCCCTTCAGTTGTGTGTACCACAATCTCTGGTAGTTTTCATCTCTGTAGATTACAGTACCTTCCCTTTCTAGGTCTCATATCCATACTCTTTGGCCTTCATTCAGTTTCAGTAAGCCTCTGGCATGAAATCGTTCACTGTAATTTCGAGTTTGTTGCCTTCTATAAGAGTTTGCCTGATCTCTTGCTCTCTCACAGTCCTAGACATCCAATCCTGGAAGCAATTTTTTTAGGCAACACAGGAAGTTGCATTCTTATCTTCCTGCCCATCAGTCTCTCTGCAGGTGATAGTCAACACATCAACGGTGTAGATCGGTAAATTAGAAGTGATGTTGGAAGGTCTTCATTCTTCTTCAATAAGGACTTGATTATTCTTACACCTTTTTCCACTTCACCATTTGACTGTGGATAATGTGGTGAACTTGTGAGATCTTGAACTCCCATTCTTGTCACAAACTGTGTGAAATATTCATTTGCAAACTGTGCTCCGTTGTTTAACAGTCAGGGATACCATGTGACGCAAAGATGTCTTGTGGAACTCATAACTGCTTCTGTTGTTGTTGAATACAGCCTCTCACTTCTATCCGCCTTGAGAAATAGTCAATGATGATTATGTAGGACTTTCTGTTGAACATGAATAAATCCATACCTAGACATTCCCATGGTCTGGTCAGACGTTGAGTAGATATCAGAGGATCACACTCTTCTGGTCTTTGTATTGCACAGATCTGGCAGTTCTGGATCACATTTTTGATGTCTTTGGATATTCCTGGCCACCACACTGATGATTGTGCCTTTGCTCTGCACTTTGTTATTCCCATGTGGCCTTGATGTAGACGTTCCAAGATATCCGGTCTAAGTGAGCTGGGAATGACTAGTCTGTCATTATAAACTAGAAAGTTGTCAAACAATGAAAAGTATTTCCTATAGTCAGAGAAAGTTTTCATTGTTTTCCCACTAGGACATTCTTATGGACACCCTTGTGTGCAATACTGCCTTATACAAATATACTTCATCACTTTTTTGGGCATGATTAATTTCTTGCAGTTTCTGTATACTTACCGGCCATTGTTGTGCCGTATACTGCAAATATGACTCTATCTCATCCACAAAATTCACATCTTTCTGTGTTGGATAGTCTACCATCGCTCTTGATAGTACATCAGCGATGTTTGCATCTTTCCCTGGATATATACGGTCTCGTACGTATATCTCATCAATCTTAAACAAAATCTTTGGATTCTTGGAGGCATTCTTGCAATCTCCTTTTCATCCAGCAAATATACCAAAGGTTTATGGTCTGTCTGAATGACGACTCTCAATGTAATCAGAAAACTTCTCACATGCCCATGCTTCTTTTTCAATTACCACATACCTTGTCTCTGTCTCGGACAAAACTCTAGATGCTTAATATATTGGTGTGCGAGAACTATCAGGTTGCTCCTGGAAAAGGCCTGCCCCTAATCCCATGGAGGAGGCATCTGCAACTATCATTGTTAGTAGCGTAGGGTTATAGTGTGCCAAGATGTCTGGTTATGAGCATTTCTTTAATCTTCTGGAATGCTTCTTGCTGTGAACTCCAACCCGATGCTTGTTGTTTTTTGAGAAGTTGTCCTAGTGGTTCTGTTACCTGCACTAAATGAGGTAGAGATTTGGCTAACTGATTCATCATTCCAAGGAATCTTTGAAGTTGCAGAATAGAAGTTGGAGTAGGGAATTCTGTAATGGCTCGTGTTTTCTGTGGGTCTGCCATTTTACCTTTACCTGTCCCAAGAAACGAATTGATGTCTTGGAGAATTTGTGCTTCTCATTCAGTTAGCCCTACTTCTTGAAGCTGTTGTAAAACTGCTCGAACTCTTTGGTCATGTTGCTCTACTTACCGCCCATGCACCAGGATGTCATCCATGTGACAAATAACTCCTTTGAGCCCTTCTAAAATGTTAGACAGAGACCTTTGGAAAATCTCTGGTGCGGAAGTTATCCCAAATGATAACCGATTAAACAGAACCTTCTGAATGGTGTTATAAATGTGATTAGTAATTTTGAGGTCTCGTCGAAGGGTACCTGCCAAAACACATTATTGGCATCGTGTTCGGTAAATATGATGCTCTGAGACAATTTTGCCGAACTGTCACCCACCTGTGGACATTGGATGAATTTCCCACACCACTGCTTTGTTAAGCTGCATTAAATCCACACAGATACGAAGAATCCATTTAGTTTTGGGATTGGAACAATAGTTGAACACCACTCCATTGATTTCATAACAGGAAAAATGACTCCCATCCTGGTCATCTCTTCCATTCGATCTTGAACTTGGTTCATCAGTGGGTGTGGTATCTTCCTGGATGTACAGATATACACTGGTCTGGCATCTTCTTTAAGTGTGATTCTATATTCTGTCCTGAGTCTTTTGAGACCTGAGAAAAGTTTTGGATAGTCTGCTTGAAAGTGACTGTTTACCTGTGGCTGTTTGACTTCATCAGCTTTCTTGATCAGATGCAGGTCTAAGCATGTTTTTCTGCTTAAAAGGGAAAATTTTTGGTTTTGCAAGACAAATAGGGTTTCCATTATTTGCCTCCCTCTATGATGGAGAGTTGCTTCAAGTTTACCCTTCACTTCCATGGACCATGCAACTGTGTAGGCAATGGACCATGTAGGCAATGTCTTATCAACCATGGCTCTTGGTCTGATAGAACTAGCGCCTGTGTCCAATTTGAAAGTTGTTAGATGTCCATTTACATAAATGTCCGCTGTCCAACCTTGATTTGGGTCATTAATTTCTCTTAGGAAATCTCCTGGCTTCTTTTCTGCTGGAAGTTGATGCACTTTATTCTCTGCTCTTTGGGTCATATTCTGTTCCCCGCCTGACACCGGGTTTTGCGGCGGAGGAGGCCGGAGAATCAGAGCAGCAGCGGCCGCCATGAAACCCGACGCTGGGATTGCTGGTTTCAATCTTCCCAGGGCGACGAAGCTCAGTGGCGGCACCTCCACCGCTCTGCGATGGGACCCTACTTTAAATATGGCAACTACCTTTTGGCATCCGTTTGCACATAACCTTAGCATCCGTTCCCAATCTTGAGCTTGACGTGTGGCACTCACGCGCCTTCACTTTCCCGTCCATGAGAAGCTGGCACCACCGAGGCAGGGAAGGGGTCAACTCTGCACTATGTTTATAGGTGGGGGGGAGGGGGAAGGAGTCAACTCTGCATTTGGATGCACTGTTTGCGGGGCTGGCAGCTTTTTAAAGATGGCGCCAGCACCTGCTCCTGCATCATAGAATCCCAGAATTGTTACAGCGCAGAAGGAGGCCATTCGACCCATCGTGTCTGCACTGGCTCTCTGAAACAGCAATTCACTTAGTGCCATTCCGCCACCTTCTCCCCAAAACCCCGCACATTCCTTCTTTTCATATAACAGTCTAATTCCCTTTTGAATTCGTCAACTGAACCTGCCTCCACCACATTGTCAGGCAGCACATTCCAGAACTTAACCACACGCTGTATGAAAATGTTTTTCCTCATGTCACTTTTGCTTCTCTGACCCATTACTTCAAATCTGTGCCCTCTCGTTCTTGATCGTTTTACGAGTGGGAACAGTTTCTCTCTATCTACTCTGTCCAGCCCCCTCATGATTTTGAATACCTCTATCAAATCTGGTGACACCATTCACAGTGTCACCAATGTCGCCCCTGCCACGTGATTCTGGGGGCAGCCGCTGTCACTATGATAAGTGGCTGCCTGCCACATAATCGGGGTGTGCGGCTACTTGGGTCATGTGCAGGTCGGCTGCCATGTTCCGCAGTCGCCACCAATACTGGCAGTGGGACTAGGAAATCCAGCCCTTTATGTGAAAGTCTTTTGCTTTGAAATTTTGAGCAAAGAGGTTTTGCTCTGGCACATTTTTCCCATAATAACCTGTCTTTTTACAGTTGAAACATTCCGCTTTACTAGCCGGACATTACTCTTGTCTTTGGGTCTTCCTGGCTCCACAGCATTGGCATGGTTTCCCGATGTCATGCACCTTCTCACCTGTGGGTGTCTTCTTCTCCTACAGATTGTCTCTCTGTCTTTGGCTCCAAGAACTGTACAGTCATTGGATTTCTTCTAATCCACAGCTTCTCTTCAGCCCGCAAAATGGCTGTATCTTCTCTTCAGACTTCTGCCTGTCGTGCGATCTGCATTGCTTTCTCGAGTGTAAGGTCATCTTTCCACAGTAAGAGATCTGATATAGACTCATCAGCTATTCCAGCAATCATTTGGTCCCTTGTCAGTTCCGCCTTCAATTCTCCATAGTCACATTCCTGTACAGATCATTTATAAAAGAATCTGCGGATTTGCTTATCTTCTAGACTCCCTTGTTAAATTTCACTCTTTCTAGAGTTTCGTTACCACATAAATTAAAATATTTTTTGAAGGCTTGTAGCACATCCTCAAATTTATCAGAAGCCCTCATTTATTCCTTGCCTAATAATTACGTCATCTGCAATTGCACTCATAGAGTATAAGAGGGTATTTACTTGTTCTGTTTCTGATTAATATGCAGCAGGGAAGCTATCCTGAATCATAGAAATCTTTTTCTCCATAAGGACTTGATTGGGTCCTTCGTGATTTTGGAAGCTTTCAGGCATTCTAATTTTTGAATCCATCTTGTTTTCCAAGGCTTTGTTAGGCTTTTTAGGGTGTCCCCCTTTCTGTTTAAATTGTTTAGACTTTAACGGAGGTGTTTGCGCTCTTTCTGGGGTTTCCCGCACTTTCTGGGAGTTCCCATACTTCCTCTCTGCAGTCTGGTTGAGTCATGGCTGCTGACACCGCCCAACTCCCGAGTCGCCTTTTTGCTAGAGAGCCAGCTCTCTCCCCGCTTTTCCAACCCAGTGCGCCATTATCCAACAATGTCACCTTTTAAAATTCTCTCACCCAATCCTGGATGTTTCTTTGCAGACCACCACACTTCTGTGGTGCAGTCTGAACGTCTGTATGGCTGACTCACTGACTGTCTGCGTCTTCTTCAGCTCCGGAGCAGCTCTGGAGCTCTTTACAGTCTCCTGACGAGATCTACCGTTCTCTTGGTGCTACTTCACGAGGTACGGTGTTTTTAGTATTTACTGGTCGTTTTAACCAGTGCCACCATATTGTGTTGTTGTTTTAATTATAGTGTAGCTAGGGCATTGTTTATAAAGTTTCGGAGTTTGGATAAGGTCAGCTAATAACTTATTATTTACACATCTCTAGTTACACTCTCCACAAGCCTCTCTAGCTAGCATCCCTCGTGCTGCTACTCTCTTCTTCCAAAGTCCATTACCATGTGACTATTACATCATCATCATTACAGGGGGAGGGGTTGCTCTCACTGTCTCCAGCATTAACCCTTTCAAGTCCTTATACTACAGAGTGTTTTCATTGCACTGATCCAGATGGAGCACAAGATCTCAGCCTTGATCCCTGCCTTGTACTAATTTTGTTGTTCTGCTCCATGCAGCAGTTAGGTCACTACCATTGGCCAGCACCTCTAAACATGGGCAGTTCCTCACTCCTGATTGCTAGCCAATGGTCCTTGCTGAAAAGTATATACATGTAAACATCAGGTGGAATCAGAATCAGGCTTGGCTTTACCACTTCTAAGCGAATACATAGGAGCAGAGTAACAGAGGATAGCCATTTAGCTTTGGAGCCTGCTCTGTCATTCAGTTGGATCTGTATTTTAACTCCAATTACATACCTTCAGTCCTGATCCATTGATACCATAACCAAAAAAAAATCAATCAATCTAAATATTGAGAATTTCAATTAACTCCCCAGAATCCACCTTTTGGGAAGAGGGGAGAGTTCAAGATTTCCAATACCCTATTGTGTGAAAAAATGCTTCCTGATTTCCCTCCAAAATGGCCTAGCTCTAATTTTAAGATTATGTCCCCTTATTCTGGACTCTCCCACCAGAGGAAATGATATTGACAACTACCCTTTTGAATTCTATTATTTTAAACACCTCAATTTGATTATCCCTGAACCTCATAAACTCACAGGAATACAAACCAAATGTATGCAATCTGTCCTTGCAATTTAATCCTCTAAGCTCCAGTATCATTCTGCTGAATCTGCACTGCACTCCGTCCATGGCCAATATATCCTTCCTAAGGTGTGATGTCCGGAGCTGAATTCTCCAGCTCTGTACAACTGTAGCATCATTGCCACTCTTTGTGTTCCAACTACCTTGAGATAAAAAACAATGTTCAGTTAGTCTTTTTGACTGCTTTTTTTAGCTGTGCACTAGCTTTCAGTTATTTGCGTATCTTAGCATCCAAACTGCTTTGCTCCTTCACAATTCCTAGTCACTCACCAATAAGAAAATATTCCGATTTGACTTTCTTGGATCTGCCAAAGTCGGTGATCTCACCCTTCCCCACATTTAATTCCATCTGTCACAATTTTTCCCATTTGTTTAGTTGGGCTGTCTCCCTTTGTAAACTCCTGCCATCTACAAAACTTACTGTGCCTCCTAACTTAGTGTCATCTTCAACCTTGGATATAAAACTGTCTGCTCGTTCATCTCTATCATTCGTAAATATAGTGAAAAGTAAGGCCTCAGTACTGGGGGACACCACTAGTCACATTCTGTCAATTTAAGTACTTTCCCTCTATCCTTACTCTCTGTATCCTGTGTCCAAACCAATTACCAACCTATAACTAAGGTTATCTCCATTTCTATGCACTCTCATTTTTGTTAATAATCTTTTGAACAGAACCTTATCAAATAGTGCCATAGTTAACTAGTGCTGTGGGGGAGGATTTAACCTAATTTGGCAGGGAGTAGCACTGGGGTGAAATATTAAAGAGGAGAAACAAGGTGCACTGAGGACTGAGCGATACAAATAGCACGAGAGTAATAGGAGGGACCAGTCAATGGGAAAATGTGAGGCAAAGTAAGATGAGCTTGGAGTGCATGTATGTAAAGGCACAGGGTTTATTAAATAATGTTAGTAAGCTGCAGGCACAAATTGCCCCATGGGAGTATAATATAGTGACCATAACAGAGACCTGGCTCAAAGAAGGGGAAGATTGGGAACTTAATAATCCCGGTTACAAAGTATTCAGCAAAGTTAGGAAAAGGAAAAGGAGGGCCAGGTGGCAGTATTGATAAAAGAAACTGTTACAGCACTGGAGAGGGATGATGTAGTTGAGGGTTCAAAGCCAAAATCTATTTGGTTAAAATTAAGGAACAATAAAGGAGCTGTTATGCTACTGGATGTTTACCATAGGTCACCAAATAGTGGGAAGGTGACAGAGCAGTAAATCTTCAGGCAAATTGGAGAAAGCTACAAGAACTACAGAACTACAGATAATAGGGGAATTTAATTATCCTAATATAGACTGGGATAATAGCCATGCAAAGGGCTGAGAGTGGGAGGAATTCCTGAAATGCATAGAAGAAAGCTTTCTAACTTTTTTGATCAGCACGTTGCCAGTCCAACAGGATGGGAGCATTGATGAATCTAGTTCTGGAAAATGAAATGGGACAAGTGGACTATGCTTCAGTGGGAAAGAATTTGGGGAACATTGATCAAAATATTATCAGGTTTAGAATAGTTATGGAAAAGGACAAGGAACAATCAAGTATAAAAAATACTTGACTGGAGGAGGGCTAATTTCAATGAGTTGAAAAGGGATGTGCCCAGGTGGATTGGCATCAAATACTGGTGGGCAAAATGGTAACTGAACAATGAGAGGCCTTCACAGAGAAGATGCTTCGGTTACAAATTAGACACATTCCTATGAGGGGAGAAAGGAAATGCAGCCAAAGCTGGAGCACCCTGGATTACTAAAGATATGAAGGTTAAAATGAGTCAGGAAAGGAGGCTTATGACAATTGTAAAGTTTATAATAAAGTCGAGAACGAAGCTCAATATAGAAAGTATAGAACCGATCTAAAAAAGAGGATGAGGGGCAAAGAGAAAGTATGAGAATAGATTAGCAGCGAATCCAAAAGTATTTATAAATATATAAATAGTAAAAACATAGGACTCAATTTTAATTGCTTTCAACTCAGCGGCCTTCCGACAGGGAAGTGACACTGAGGAGCCCCCATGATATTACACACTGGGGGGGGCTCATTTAAATAGAGGGGGCAGAGCGGCCGCCCCCGATGACATGTAGGGGAAGCCGCCACATCCCCGGCAACGGTGTCCGATTTCACCACGCAGGCGCTGGTGCCATATTTAAAGGGCTTTTAAATTTTACAGGCACATATCTATTCCAATCCCATTTTCCAGCACTTGACCCGTTGCTTTATATGCTAAGGCATTTCAAGTGCTCATCTAAATACTTCTTAAATGTTGTGAGAGTTCCTGCCTCTAACACCCCTTCAGGCAGTGTGTTCCAGATTCCAACCACCCTCTGGGTGAAATTTTTTCCTCAAATCCCCTCTAAACCTTCTGCCCCTTCCCTTAAATCTATGCCCCCTAGTTATTGATACCTCTGCTAAGGGAAAATGTTTCTTCCTATCTACCCTATCAATGCCCTTCATAATTTTGTATACCTCAATCAGGTCCCCCCTCAGCCTTCTTTGCTCTAAGGAAAAGAACCCTAGTCTATCAAGTCTCTCTTCATAGCTGAAATGCTCCAGCCCAGGCAACATCCTGGTGAATCTCCTCTGCACCCTCTCCAGGGCAATCACATCCTTCCTATAGCATGGTGCCCAGTACTCCAGCTGTGGCCTTACTAGTGTTTTATACAGCTTCATCATAACCTCCCTGCTCTTATATTCTATGCCTCAGCGAATAAAGGCAAGTATCCTATATGCCTTCCTAACCACCTTATCTACCTATGCTGCTGCCTTCAGTGATCTATGGACAAGTACACCAAGGTCCCTCTGATCCTCTGTACTTCCTAGGGTCCTACCATCCATTGTATATTCCCTTGCCTTGTTAGTCCTCCCAAAATGCATCACCTCACACTTCTCAGGATTAAATTCCATTTGCCACTGCTCTGCCCATCTTACCAGCCCATCTGTATCGTCCTGTAATCTAAGGCTTTCCTCCTCACTATTTACGACACCAACAATTTTGATATAATTTGCCAATTTACTGATCATACATCCTATGTTCACATCTAAATCATTAATGTACACTACAAACAGCAAGGGTCCCAGCACCAATCCCTGTGGTACACCAGGCTTCCAATTGCAAAAACAAACCCCAACTATCACCTCTACCTCCTGCCACTTAGCCAATTTTGGATCCAATTTTCCAAATTGCCCTTGATCCCATGGACTCTTACCTTCTTAACCAATCTCCCATGACGGACCTTATCAAAGTCTGAAGTCCATGTAGACTACATCAACTGCTTTACCCTCATCTACACATCTAGTCACCTCCTCGAAAAATTCAGTCAAGTTTGTTAGACATGATCTCCCCCTGACAAAGCCATGCTTCTATCCCTGATTAATCCCTGCCTCTCCAAGTGAAGATTAATCCTGTCCCTCAGAATTTTTTCCAACAGTTTCCCTACCACTGATGTTAGACTCACTGGCCTGTAATTACCTGGTTTATCCCTTCTTGAATAGTCGTACCATATTTGCTGTCCTCCAGTCCTCTGGCACCTCTCCTGTGGCCAGAGAGGATTTGAAAATTAGTGTCAGAAACCCTGCTGTCTCCTCCCTTGCCTCACATAACAGCCTGGGATACATTTCATCTGGGCCTGGGGATTTATCCACTTTTAAGCCCGCTAAAATTGCTAATATCTCCTCCCTTTCGACGCTAATTTGTTCAAGTAAAATTCAGCCCATAGTCAAAGAAAGGAAATATTCTTGTGGAAGCAGAGGGCACAGCTGAGATACTAAATAAGTACTTTGTATCTGTGTTCATGAGAGAAGAGGCTGCTGCCAATGTAGCAGTAAAGGAGGAGGTAGCAATGATATTGGATAGGAATAAAATGTACAAAGAGGAGGTACTAAAAATTTGGCAGTCTTCAAATTGGAAAGGTCACCTAGTCTAGATGGGACACTGAGTGAAGTAAGGGTGAAAACTGCAGAGCCTCTGTCCACAATCTTCCAAGCCTCCTGAGATGTGGCAATGGTGCCAGAGGGCACCATTGTACAAAAAAGAGAAGAGAGATAAAGATGGCAAATATCGGCCAGTTAGCCCAATGTCAACGGTGAAATAACATTTAGAGACAATAAATCAAAACAAAATAGATTGGTGTTTAGAAGAGTACGGGCTAATAAATGAGTTTGCATAAATTTGTTAAAGGCAAATCATGTCCTTTTTATATTTATTCATGGGATGTGGAAATTGCTGACAAGGGCAGCATTTATTGCCCATCCCTAATTGCCCTTGAGAAGGTGGTGGTGAGCCTCCTTCTTGAACCGCTGCAAGCAGTGTGGTGTTGGTATGCAGGGAGGGAGTTCTAGGTTTTTGACCCAGCGACAGTGAAGGAACGGCAATCTAGTTCCAAGTCAGGATGGTGTGTGACTTGGAGGGGAACTTGCAGATGGTGGTGTTCCCATGTATCTGCTGCTCTTGTTCTTCTGGGCGGTAGAGTTACAGGTTTGGGAGGTGCTGTCAACGAAGCGTTGGTGAGTTACAGCAGTGTATCTTGTATATGGTACACACTGCAGCCACTATGGTGCGTCTGCGATGGAAGGAATGAAATTTAAAATGGTGGATGGGGCGCTGAGCAAGCCGGCTGCTTTGTCCTAGATGGTGTCGAGCTTCTTAAGTGTTGTTGGAGTTGCCCTCATCCAGGCAAGTCGAGAGTATTCCATCACACTCCTGAATTGTGCTTTGTAGATGGCGGAAAATTTTTGGGGAGTCAGAAGGTGAGTTATTCTCTGCAGAATTCCAAGCCTCTGACCTGCTTTTGTGGACACAGTATTTATATGGCTGGTCCAATTACGTTTCTGGTCAATGATAACACCCCAGGATGTTGATGGCACGGGAATTCAGTGATGGCAATGCCATTGAATATCAAAGAGAGATGATTAGATTTTCTTTTGTTGGAGATGGTCATTGCCTGGCACTTGTTGAATGTTGCCCAGGTCTTCCTGCATGTGGGCTGATTGCTTCAGTGTCTGAGGAGCAGCAAATGATACTGAACACTGTGCAATCATCAGTAAACATCCCCACTTCTGACCTCATGATGGACAAAAGGTCATTGATGAAGCAGTTGTGGGTGTGAGGAACTCCTACCGTGATGTCCTGGGGCTGGAATGATTAACCACTGGCAATCATTGGATGATAGCACAGTGGTAATGATACTGGACTGTAATCCAGAGACTGAGCTAATTCTCCTGAGACGTGAGTTCAAATCCCATACCAGCTGGCGGAGTTTAAATTCAATAAATTAATGAATCTGGAATACACAGTGAGTTTCATTGACAATGACCATGAAACAGCCGGATTGTCATAAAAAACATCTGGTTTGCTCATGTTGCTCAGAGGAAGAAATATGCTGTCCTTATCCAGCCTGGCCTACATGACTACTGTTGACACTGGCCTAACAAGCCACTTGGTTACATCAAATCACAACAGAAAAGTTGAAGAATAAAACTGAAATAAATGACAAAGGCACACCCTGCCCAGTTGACCCTGCAACATCCTTCTCATTAATATCTGGGGACTTCTACGAAAATTGGGAGAACTAGTCAACAGACTGACATAATCATACTCACACATGAAACCTTTCGTCCAACATCCAAGACTCCTCTATCACCAGCTGGTGGGGCAGGCCATACCCAACAGAGGTGGCAGCACAGTGGTATACAGTTGGGAGCAAGTGGCTGTGGGGTCCTCAACATTGACCTTTAGACCTCAAGAAGTCCTCATAAGATTAAGACAAACGTGAGCAAGAAAACCTCCTGCTGATTACCACCTAACGCCCTTCCTCAGCTGATGAATCAATGCTCCTCCATGTTGAACACCACTTGGAAGAAACACTGAGGGTAGCAAGGACACAGAAGATACTCTGGGTGGGGGACTTCAATGCCCATCACCAAGAGTGGCTCGGTAGCACCACTACTGACTGAGTTGGCCAGGTCCTGAAGGACTTATCTGCCAGACTGAGTTGCGACAGGTGGTCAGGGAACCAACAAGAGGGAAAAACCTTCTTAACCTCGTCCTAGATTCTGGAAATGTCCCATCAGATTGAAAAATAGCTCTGCTATTCAAGAAAGAGGGAGGCAAAATGCAGGAAACTACCGGCCAGTTAGCTTAACATCTGTCATAGGGAAAATGCTGGATTCTATTATTAAGGAGGTTATAGCAGGTCATTTAAAAAATATCAATGCAACATGGCTCTGTGAAAGGGAAATCATCTTTGACTAATTTATTAGAGATTTGAGGAAGTAACAAGCAATGTGGATAAAGGGGAACCTGTGGATGTGGTGTACTTGGATTTCCAGAAGGCATTGGACAAGGTGCCACATCCGAGGTTACGAAACAAAGTAAGAGTCCATGGTATGGGGGGAATGATTAGATTAGATTAGAGATACAGCACTGAAACAGGCCCTTCGGCCCACCGAGTCTGTGCCGACCATCAACCACCCATTTATACTAATCCTACATTCCTACCAAACATCCCCATCTGTCCCTATATTTCCCTACCACCTACCTACACTAGTGACAATTTATAATGGCCAATTTACCTACCAACCTGCAAGTCTTTTGGCTTGTGGGAGGAAACCGGAGCACCCGGAGAAAACCCACGCAGACACAGGGAGAACTTGCAAACTCCACACAGGCAGTGCCCAGAATCGAACCCGGGTCCCTGGAGCTGTGAGGCTGCAGTGCTAACCACTGCGCCACTGTGCCATATATGCCATATTAGCATGGATCGAGCATTGGTTAGCTAACAGGAAACAGAGAGTAGGGATAAATGAGTCATTTTCAGGTTGGCAAGCTGTAACTAGTGAAGTACCACAGGGATCAGTGCTGGGGCCTCAACTATGACTTGGATGAAGGGACAGAGGGTATGGTGTTAAATTTGCTGATGACATAAAGGTAGGTAGGAGAGTAAGTTGTGAAGAGGACATAAGGGGCTGGACTTTATGAAAAATGGCCGACCGCCTGTCGCAGAGCCGTCGCGATATTCAGCGCGGCAGCTCATTTGAATAGCTGGGCGGACCGCCCACCCCAATGACATGGAGGGGGCGGGTCATTACACAGGTGCTGACACATTTTTAAAGGGCTTCGAGACCTTCCATTTAATTAAAATTTTTAAAGAGATAGTGAAGTAAAATTTATTCGAAAAAATTAAATAAATGCTTCTCGCCGCTTTCCCACCCCCTAATAACCATACTTTAATCTCCGATCCTGCTGTCTTCACAGTCCAGAGTGTCTGCAGCCACGGCATGCGGTAAGTCCATTGAGGTGAAGAAGGAGCTGCGGGACCCGAGAGAAGTCCTGTGAAAAGGTGCCCCGAACACCCAAAACATCCACGAGCGGCCCCCCCGGCCGCAACTTCAAAGCGCCCGCGGGAGATGGCTCGGAGAGCATCTGCAGCGCACTGTCGGCAATGCTGCATGCCTTTATTTAAACCACTGCAAAAAAAAAACCCTTAGCAAATGTAATCACCTCTAAGTCTGCCAAATGATGCTTCACCTCCCGAAGGACGTGGATGAGCTTTCCGGACGTCGATGGTGGGCACTGAGGAAATGGCTTATTACCTGCACCAGATTCCACCCCCCCTCCCCCCCCCCCTTTACCCCCCTTCCACCCCCCCCCACCCCCGTCCCCTTCCCTGCTCCACCCTCTCAGCTCACCCCCTCACAACCCCGTCCCAGCCCGCCCCCCCCTCGCACCATCTTCACCCCGCACCCCCTTCCCCTGCACCCCCCCCCCCACCCCCTCCCTCTACCCCTCCCCCTTGCATCCCCTCCTCCCACCGGCACCATCCTACACCTGTGTAGGGGCCCCAACAACCCCACTGCCTTGTGGGCGTCTCGGGAGAGACCAAGGCTAAGGGAGTAAACCCTAACAGAAAATCCGGAGCGGAACCCCGTAGGCGGTCATGTGTCACCTTTGGCATGTTTCCGGCAGTTCCTGCAGCCATACTGGTGCCAAACGTCGTGTCCTGCACTCCTTTGGACCCCACCAGAAAGGCCGAGAGGGGGGTTTTGACGACTGGGCAACTCTCAACCTCCATAAATTTGCCCAGGCATGCGCCATGGAGAGGTCACTCCATAGTTGCCTCACAGCGACTGAAACAACACGGAAGGCAGCAGTTACGGGTTATAAGTCCAGATAAATTGGCGTAGAAACTGGGCGCCACGGGTTGCCTTTGTCGGTGGGAGAGGTCATTGCACCTCACTGGACAGCTACCGCCCGCCTCAAACCGGGCAGCCCCCGGTCAATAAGGTTCTGTCCCGCCACAGTCTGCCTGCTTCAATGGGTGCTTGGAGCTCAGGGTCATTGCCCGAAAGGTGGACTGATACACCGCACCAAACAACATGAAAAAAGGAAAGAAGGTACCAGCCCTTCGCTTTGCAAGCTGGAACGTCAGAACTATGTGTCCTGGCCTGTCGGAAGACCTTACACAAATCAACGATTCTCGGAAGACCGCCATCATTAACAACGAGCTCAGTAGACTCAATGTGGACATTGCAGCACTTCAGGAGACTCGCCTCCCCGCGAGTGGCTCTCTAGCAGAGCAAGACTACACCTTCTTCTGGCAGGGCAGGGATCCTGAAGAACCAAGACAGCATGGAGTGGGCTTCGCCATCAGAAACTCCTTGCTCAGCATGATAGAGCCTCCCTCAAATGGCTCGGAACGCATACTGTCCATCCGACTGCTCACCACCTCTGGTCCAGTACACCTACTCAGCATCTATGCTCCAACACTCTGTTCCGCACCTGAAGCTAAAGACCAGTTCTATGAACAACTCCATAACATCATTAGCAGCATCCCCAACACCGAACACCTATTCCTGCTGGGGGACTTTAATGCCAGGGTTGGGGCCGACCATGACTCATGGCCCTCCTGCCTTGGGCGCTATGGCGTTGGAAGGATGAATGAGAACGGGCAGAGACTGCTTGAGTTGTGTACCTATCATAACCTCTGCATCACCAACTCGTTCTTTCACACTAAACCCTGTCACCAGGTTTCATGGAGGCACCCAAGATCACGTCGTTGGCACCAGCTAGACCTCATTGTCACAAGGCGAGCCGCCTCAAACAGTGTTCAAATCACACGCAGCTTCCACAGTGCGGACTGCGACACCGACCACTCCCTGGTGTGCAGCAAGGTTAGACTCAGACCAAAGAAGTTGCATCATTCCAAGCAGAAGGGCCACCCGCGCATCAACACGAGCAGAATTTCTCACCCACAGCTGTTACAAAAATTTCTAAATTCACTTGTAACAGCCCTTCAAAACACTCCCACAGGGGATGCTGAGACCAAGTGGGCCCACATCAGAGACGCCATCTATGAGTCAGCTTTGACCACCTACGGCAAAAGTGCGAAGAGAAATGCAGACTGGTTTCAATCTCATAATGAAGAGCTGGAACCTGTCATAGCCGCTAAGCGCATTGCACTTTTGAACTACAAGAAAGCCCCCAGCGATTTAACATCCGCAGCACTTAAAGCAGCCAGAAGTACTGCACAAAGAACAGCTAGGCGTTGCGCAAACGACTACTGGCAACACCTATGCAGTCATATTCAGCTGGCCTCAGACACCGGAAACATCAGAGGAATGTATGATGGCATGAAGAGAGCTCTTGGGCCAACCATCAAGAAGATCACCCCCCTCAAATCTAAATCGGGGGACATAATCACTGACCAACGCAAACAGATGGACCGCTGGGTTGAGCACTACCTAGAACTGTACTCCAGGGAGAATGCTGTCACTGAGACTGCCCTCAATGCAGCCCAGCCTCTACCAGTCATGGATGAGCTGGACATACAGCCAACCAAATCGGAACTCAGTGATGCCATTGATTCCCTAGCCAGCGGAAAAGCCCCTGGGAAGGACAGCATTACCCCTGAAATAATCAAGAGTGCCAAGCCTGCTATACTCTCAGCACTACATGAACTGCTATGCCTGTGCTGGGACGAGGGAGCAGTACCCCAGGACATGCGCGATGCCAACATCATCACCCTCTATAAAAACAAAGGTGACCGCGGTGACTGCAACAACTACCGTGGAATCTCCCTGCTCAGCATAGTGGGGAAAGTCTTTGCTCGAGTCGCTCTGAACAGGCTCCAGAAGCTGGCCGAGCGCGTCTACCCTGAGGCACAGTGTGGCTTTCGTGCAGAGAGATCGACTATTGACATGCTGTTCTCCCTTCGTCAGATACAGGAGAAATGCCGTGAACAACAGATGCCCCTCTACATTGCTTTCATTGATCTCACCAAAGCCTTTGACCTCGTCAGCAGACGTGGTCTCTTCAGACTACTAGAAAAGATCGGATGTCCACCAAAGCTACTAAGTATCATCACCTCATTCCATGACAATATGAAAGGCACAATTCAACATGGTGGCTCCTCATCAGAGCCCTTTCCTATCCTGAGTGGTGTGAAACAGGGCTGTGTTCTCGCACCCACACTTTTTGGGATTTTCTTCTCCCTGCTGCTTTCACATGCGTTCAAATCCTCTGAAGAAGGAATTTTCCTCCACACAAGATCAGGGGGCAGGTTGTTCAACCTTGCCCGTCTAAGAGCGAAGTCCAAAGTACGGAAAGTCCTCATCAGAGAACTCCTCTTTGCTGACGATGCTGCTTTAACATCTCACACTGAAGAATGCCTGCAGAGTCTCATCGACAGGTTTGCGTCTGCCTGCAATGAATTTGGCCTAACCATCAGCCTCAAGAAAACGAACATCATGGGGCAGGATGTCAGAAATGCTCCATCCATCAATATTGGCGACCACGCTCTGGAAGTGGTTCAAGAGTTCACCTACCTAGGCTCAACTATCACCAGTAACCTGTCTCTAGATGCAGAAATCAACAAGCGCATGGGTAAGGCTTCCACTGCTATGTTCAGACTGGCCAAGAGAGTGTGGGAAAATGGCGCACTGACACGGAACACAAAAGTCCGAGTGTATCAGGCCTGTGTCCTCAGTACCTTGCTCTACGGCAGCGAGGCCTGGACAACGTATGCCAGCCAAGAGCGACGTCTCAATTCATTCCATCTTCGCTGCCTTCGGAGAATACTTGGCATCAGGTGGCAGGACTATATCTCCAACACAGAAGTCCTTGAAGCGGCCAACATCCCCAGCTTATACACACTACTGAGTCAGCGGCGCTTGAGATGGCTTGGCCATGTGAGCCGCATGGAAGATGGCAGGATCCCCAAAGACACATTGTACAGCGAGCTCGCCACTGGTATCAGACCCACCGGCCGTCCATGTCTCCGTTATAAAGACGTCTGCAAACGCGACATGAAATCGTGTGACATTGATCACAAGTCGTGGGAGTCAGTTGCCAGCATTCGCCAGAGCTGGCGGGCAGCCATAAAGACAGGGCTAAATTGTGGCGAGTCGAAGAGACTTAGTAGTTGGCAGGAAAAAAGACAGAGGCGCAAGGGGAGAGCCAACTGTGCAACAGCCCCAACAAACAAATTTCTCTGCAGCACCTGTGGAAGAGCCTGTCACTCCAGAATTGGCCTTTATAGCCACTCCAGGCGCTGCTTCACAAACCACTGACCACCTCCAGGCGCGTATCCATTGTCTCTCGAGATAAGGAGGCCCAAAAGAAATAACCATACAATTCATTCCTTGCCCTCTTCCCCCACAAAATACTTACCTCGTACATCTGAACTTCCCCCCACCCTCCACCCCGGCAAGGTTCGTGCTCTATACACTTTACCCCATCCTACCATCCCCTACACCAATCGGATGAGTTTAATGAATTTGGCCCCGCTCCCTCCCCCACCCTAATCTGAAATACTGATCTGCACCCCCCCTCCCCTCCAGTGTCCCACATCGGATCCCCGGACAGGTATCTGAAGGCGCAGGAATGCCGGCCACTGGCAGCAATATTGCTCCAGAACGGACAGCGGGAGCGGGTAAGTAATGAATTCTGTCATTGACATTATTTTGCATATTTAAATTTGCCTTCTGCCGCAGAGCGGCGGGGAGGCCGCCATGAGGCCATGCCGCTGTCGGCAATATCGGGCCAGGCGAGTCTTCCCAGCGTCAAGGCATTTCCCACCGCCCCCCCCTGCCCAACCGCCATGACCCCCGATGTTGGGGGGGCTGTAAAATCCAATCCAAGGAGTCTGCAAGAGGATATAGAGAGGATAATTGAGTGGGCAAAGATTTGGCAGATGGAGTATCATGTGGGAAAGTGTGATCCTGTCCACTTTGGCCGGAAGAGTAGAAAAACAACATATGATTTAAATGGAGAGAGATTATAGAACTCTGAGATGCAGAGGGATCTGGGTGTCCTAGTGCACGAAACACAAAAACTTAGTATACAGGTCTAGCAAGTGATTTAGAAGGCAAATGCAATGTTGTCGTTTATTGCAAGGGGACTGGAATCTAAAAGTAGAGATGTTTTGCTACAGTTGTACAGGCATTGGTGAGACCACATCTATTGTGTACAGTTTTGGTCTCCTTACTTGAGAAAGGATATAATTGCATTGGAAGCAGTTCAGAGAAGGTTCACTCGACTGATTCCTGGGATGAGAGGGTTATCTTATGAGGAAAGGTTGGACAGGTTGGGTCTGTATATATTGGAGTTCAGAGGGATGAGAGGTGATCTTATTGAAACATACAAGATCCTGAGGGGACTTGACAGGGTGGATGTTGAAAGGATGTTTCCCCTTCTATGAGAGGCTAAAGCTGGGGGGCACAGTTTAAAAATAAGGGGTCTCCCATTAAGACAGAGATGAGGAGAAATGTTTTCCCTCTGTGGAACTCTCTTCCCCAGAGAGCAGTGGAGGCAGGGTCATTGAATGTTTTTAAGGCAGAGGTAGACAGATTCTTGACAAACAAGGGAGACAAAGGGTACGGGGGGTAGGCAGGAAAGTGGAGTTGAGTCCACAAACAGATCAGCCATTACCTTATTGAATGGCAGAGCAGGCTCGCGGGGCTGAATAGCCTACTCCTGCTCCTAGTTCGTATGTTCGTCCTCTTGGCTTGATTGGTAATGCTGGAGTGAGAGATATGCCGGGCTATGCGGTTACAGATTGTGGTGGAATACAAGTTTGCTGCTGTTGATGGCCCACAGCATCTTATGGATGGCCAATTTTCTACATTACTATAGCGACTACACTTCAAAAGTACTTAATTGGTTGTAAAGTACTTTTAGACATCCAGTGGTTGTGGAGGCGCTTTCTAAATGCAAGTCTTTCTTTTTCAATTTTGAACTGCTGGATCTGTTCTGAATCTATCCGATTTAGCACGGAGGTAGCACCACACAACAAAATGGAGGGTGGCCTTAGTGTGAAGATGGGACTTTGTCTCCATAAGGACTATGCGGTGGTCACTCCTACCAATACTGTCAAGGACAGATGCATTTCTGACAGGTAGATTGGTGAGAGCGAGGTCAAGCAGGTTTTTCCTTTGTTTTGGTTCTCCTACCACCTGCCACAGGCTCAGTCTGGCAGCTATGTCCTTCAGGACGTGGTCATCTCAGTCAGTAGTGATATTTCTGGTATGACCAGGTGAGAAGGGGTCTAGGGGTTCCCTCTCAGCCTTTGCCTGGTTTAACTGTAACAGGGTTTAATTTTAAAACACTGTGTTTTTAGCTCCCCCTCAGTGAAACCTTGTTCACTGCTCCAATTGTAAGGTAAATAAATCAAACAGGTTTCCTTAGATTTAAATAAGAAAGGTAGAAGGTTATTAATCTTAAACTCTAATCCAGTTAACAACTACGAATATGCGACGCAACCATGCTAGCATGCATACGTGACAAACACAAACGCAGATAGAGACAGAAAAAGTAGAAGGAATAAAGGGGAAAAGTTTGAGGCACTATCAGGTCGTTACAGTCCTTTAAGTTCAATGTGGCGTATTTGGTTGCTAGTAAGTCTTGCAATTCGTTGGGGCCCAGTTCACACTTCAACTTGTTCCGATGTAGGAGTCTTTTCTCTCTTGAGGTTTACATATCTTCCGTGGGTCCGGTGGCTTGGGAGAAAGTGAGAGAGACAGCCAGGAGAGGGAGGCTTTCTTGTTCCAGGTTCCAGTTCAAAACTGCCTTCTCTCCCTTTAGGTGTGGCACAATTCAAAAAACCCCAGGTTGCCAAGCAGGTTAATCATGTGACTAACTCCTTTTTGGAACAGTCTCTCCTGTGAGTTCTGTGGATTGTATTACCTTAGCAGTCTCTGGAGTGCACTTCCTTACACCTTCAATCTCTGGTGATCAAAGTCCATTTGGGTTACCTGGAGCAGGGAATAGTCCTTTGTCTCTACAAGCAGCGTCTCTTAGTATGCAAATATCCTTCCAGCCCAGTGTCTGGTGATCTTCAAACAAGTAATTTCTTCAGTCCAGTAACAGTTTAAAATCAATGTTCATATGACAAAATTGATATGCCTCATTCTTGGCAGGTGGGAAGCTGCATGACACTACTGAACCAGTCTTAGTGATGGACATTGAGGTCCCCCACCCAGAGTACATTCTGTTCCCTTGCTACTCTCAGTGCTTCTTCCAAATGTTGTTTAACATAACTCCCTGGTGTGCAGCAAAGTTCAACTCAAACTCAAACCACATCACTCCAAGCAGAAGGGTCGCATGCGCATCAACACTAACAGAATTTCTTATCCACAGCTGTTACATAAGTTTCTAAATTCACTTGAAAAAGCCCTTCAAAACACTCCTACAGGGGATGCAGAGACCAAGTGGGCCCACATCAGAGACGCCATCTATGACTCACAATGACCACTTTGTCAAACGTGAGAAGCAAATGCAGACTGGTTTCAATCTCACTTTGAACAGCTGGAACCTGTCATAGCTGCTAAGTGCATTGCACTACTGAACTACAAGAAAGCCCCCAGCGACTTAACATCTGGAGCACTTAAAGTAGCCAGAAGCGCTGCACAAAGAACAGCCGGGTGCTGTGCAAATGACTACTGGCAACACCTATGCAGTCGTTATCAGCTGGAATCCGACACCGAAAATATCAAGGTATGTATGATGGCATTAAGAGAGCTTTTGGGCCAACCATCGGGAAGATCGACCCCTCAAGTCTAAATCAGGGGACACAATCATTGACCAACACAAGCAAATGGACCGCTGGGTGGAGCACTACCTAGAACTGTACTCCAGGGAAAATGTTTTCACTGAGACCGCCCTCAATGCAGCCCAGTCTCTGCCAGTCACGGATGAGCTGGACGTACAGCCAACAAAATCGGAATTCAGTGATGCCATTTATTCTCTAGCCAGTGGAAAAGCCCCTGGAAAGGACAGCATTACCCCTGAAATAATCAAGAGTGCCAAGCCTGCTGTACTCACAGCACTACATGAACTGCTTTGCCTGTGCTGGGACGAGGGAGCAGTACCACAGGACATGTGCGATGCCAATATTATCACCCTCTATAAGAACAAAGGTGACCGTGGTGACCACAACAACTACCGTGGAATCTCCCTGCTCAGCATAGTGGGGAAAGTTTTCGCTCAAGTTGTTTTAAACAGACTCCAGAAGCAGGCTGAGCGTGTCTACCCTGAGGCACAGTGCGGCTGTCGAGCAGAGAGATCCGCCATTGACATGCTGTTCTCCCTTTGCCAGCTACAGGTGAAATGCCGCAAACAATAGATGCCCCTCTATATTGCTTTCATAGACCTCACCAAAGCCTTTGACCTCGTCAGCAGACGGGGTCTCTTCAGATTACCAGCAAAGATGGCATGTCCACCAAAGCTACTAAGTATCATCACCTCATTCCATGACAATATGAAAGGCACAATTCAGCATAGCAGTGCCTCATCAGACCCCTTTCCTATCCTGAGTGGCGTGAAACAGGGCTGTGTTCTCACACTTAAACTGTTTGGGATTTTCTTCTCTCTGCTGTTCTCACATGCATTCAAGTCTTCAGAAGAAGGAATTTTCCTCCACACAAGATTAGATGGCAGGTTGTTCAACCTTGCCCGTCTTAGAGCAAAGACCAAAGTACGGAAAGTCCTCATCAGGGAGCTCCTCTTTGCTGACGATGTTGCATTAACATCCCACACAGAAGAGTGTCTGCTGAGACTCATTGACAGGATTGCGGCTGCCTGCAACGAATTTGGCCTAACCATCAGCCTCAAGAAAACGAACGTCATGGGACAGGACGTCAGAAATACTCCATCCATCAATATCGGTGACCACGCTCTGGAAGTGGTTCAAGAGTTCACCTACCTAGGCTCATCTATCACCAGTAACCTGTCTCTCAATGCAGAAATCAACAAGCGCACGGGAAAGGCGTCCGCTGCTATGTCCAGACTGGCCAAGAGGGTGTGGGAAAATGGCGCACTGACACGGAACACAAAAGTCTGAGTGTTTCAAGCCTGTGTCCTCAGTACCTTGCTCTACGGCAGCGAGGCCTGGACAACGTATGTCAAGAGCAACGTCTCAACTCATTCCATCTTCGCTGCCTCTGGAGAATCCTTGGCATGAGGTGGCAGGACCGTATCTCCAACGCAGAAGCCCTCGAGGCGGCCAACAACCCCAGCATATACACCCGACTGAGCCAGCGGCACCTGAGATGGCTTGGCCTTGTGAGCCGCATGGAAGGTGGCAGGATCCCCAAGGACACATTGTACAGCGAGCTCATCACTGGTATCAGACCCACCGGCCGTCCATGTTTCCGCTTTAAAGACATCTGCAAACGCAACATGAAGTCCTGTGACATTGACCACAAGTCATGGCAGTCAGTTGCCAGTGATCACCAGAGCTGGCGGACATCCATAAAGGCGGGGCTAAAGAGTGGCGAATCGAAGAGACTTAGCAGTTGGCAGGAAAAAAGACAGAAATGCAAGGAGAGAGCCAACTGCGTAACAGCCCCGACAACCAATTTTATCTGCAACGCCTGTGGAAGAGCCTGTCACTCTAGAATTGGCCTTTATAGCCATTCCAGGCGCTGCTTCACAAACCACTGACCACCTCTAGGCACTTACCCATTGTCTCTCGAGACAAGGGGGCCAAAGAAGAGTGAAATGAGCAGACACATGGCAGATGAAACTTAACGCAGGGAAGTGTGAAGTGATACATTTTGAGGAGAGGCAATATAATTAAATAGAGCATAGAACATAGAAAATAGGAGTAGGAGTAGGCCATTCAGCCCTTTGAGCCTGCTCCACCATTCATTATGATCATGACTAATCATCCAACGCAGTAACCTGTTCCCGATTTCCACCCATATCTTTTGATCCCCTTAAACCCAAGAGCTATATCTAAATCCTTCTTGAAAACATACAATGTTTTGGCCTCAACTGCTTTCTGTGGTAGCGAATTCCACAGGTTCACCACTCTCTGGGTGAAGTAATTTCTCCTCATCTCAGGTTTACCCCGTATTCTTAGACTATGATCCCTGGTTCTAGACTTCTCCACCATCGGGAACATCCTTCCTGCATCTACCCTGTCAAGTCCTGTTAGAATTTTATAGGTTTCCATGAGATCCCCCCCTCACTCTTCTGAACTCCAGCGAATATAATCCTAACTGACTCAATCTCTCCTCACACGTCAGTCCCGCCATCCCAGGAATCAGTCTGGTAAACCTTCGCTTCACTCCCTCTATATCAAGAACATCCTTCCTCAGATAAGGAGACCAAAACTGCACACAATATTCCAGGTGTGGCCTCATCAAGGCCCTGTATAATTGTTTTTTATTCATTCCTGGGATGTGGGCATTACTGGCCAGGCCAGCATTTATTGCCCATCCCTAATTTCCCTTGACAAGGTGGTGGTGAGCTGCCTTATTGAACCGCTGCAGTCCATGTGTTATAGGTACACCCACAGTGCTGTTCGGAAGGGAGTTCCAGGATTTTGACCCAGCGACAGTGAAAGAACGGCGATATAGTTCCAAGTCAGGATGGTGTGTGACTTGGAGGGAAACTTGCAGGTGGTGGTGTTCCCAAGCATTTGCTGCTCTTGTCCTTCTAGTTGGTAGAGGTCGCAGGTTTGGAAGGTGCTGTCTAAGGAGCCTTGGTGCGTTGCTGCAGTGCATCTTGCCGTATTTTTCCAGGGTAGAAGGGTTGATAACCGGAGGACACAGATTTAAAATGATTGACAAAAGAACCAGAGGTAACATGAGGAGAATTTTTTTTTATAGAGCAAGTTATGATCTGGAATGCACTGTATGAAAGGTGGTGGGAAGAGACTCAATAATAACATTCAATGAAGAATTGGATAAATATTTGAAGGGAAAATAATTACAAGACCATGGTGCAAGAGCAGGGGAGTGGGACTCATTTGTCCAGGCAAGATGGGCTGAATAGCCTCCTTCTGTGCTGTATCATTCTATGATTGGGGAAAAATGGCTTAGTGGTAGATGATCAGCCACAATCTGTTTGAATGGTCAAGAAGGCCAAATGGCCTACGACTGCTCCTATTTCCTGTGTTCATATAATTCTATGAAATGCCTTCTGGAGGCCCACATAGACAACATCCATAGACACTAACATAATGTTAGTGACCGCCTCAAAACATTCAACCAGTTTAGAGAGACATGACCTACCCTTCACAAATCCATGCCGACTCTCTTTCATTGACTCAGATTTGTCTAAGTGCTCAGTCACTCTGCCCTATAAATTCCAGTAGATTTCCCACAACTGATGGGAAATTAGCAGATCTGAAGTTTCCTGGTTTTACCCTCATTACAAATGTCACATTAGTGATTTTCCAATCCAAAAAGTGGAAGTCTCAAATCTAAAGAGCTTTGGAAAATTATGACTAAAACACCTGCAGTTTCCTCACCTGTTTCCTTTAATGCCTGGCTCAGGTCCTGCAGATTTATCTTAAGTCCCATTATTTCCTCCATTTTATTTTACCCCCATTCAGTCAGTGAGTTACAGCATTGCACCGCCCCCCTGTTATTTATCCCACTTGACTTATTTTTATATTCCCATTGTAAGGCCTGCAAACACTCATTGGGCGGGATTTTCAGTTGGCGTGCAAGCTTTGCACATTGGCCAGTTCACCAAGGCAGCTTCACGACGGGAAAGGTCTGTTGTGGGGGGGGGTACGGGGTGGTGCCATGATTTATCCCACCAGGGTCCCACCCATCTGCACCCATCATGGCCACTAGGCCATAGCTGCAGCTGCTGACTGGTCTTAGAAGGGTTGCCCCCTCCAGGATCACAGCCAGGCACCTGTGGCCATTTGAAATTTTTAAAATCTGACCTTTTCTTCAGTGGGTGCCTCCATGTTGAAGCACCACCTCTCTCTCCATCACAAATCGGCTGCTCCCACCTCAGCCAGTGGTGCTACCGATGAGTCAGTGCTGCAGGGCCTCCCATTGGCTCTCCTCAATTGACCAACAAGCCTGTTCCCTTCCATCAACTGGCTGACACTTTAAAAATTGCCCAGAACTGGTCCCGACCCCCGAATGGAAATGCCACCCACTGTGTGGGCTTACAGGTGAAGAACCTCTCTATGGTGAGATCTCAGTGATGCCCGTGGAACCCATATCCACCAAGCATGAGTCAGCAACCTCAGGATGGAGAATAAATCAGCAAGTACAGAGCATGTCTGTTGAGTCATGGGCTGAAATCCAAGTCTTTTTGACACCTCATGGATACAGCCTCTCAGATCTGCGAATCATCTAACTGATGAAAGGCACCATTCCATCTTGCGTTAAATCAACATCAAATTTATAAAACCTCAGAAGTCTTGACAGCAGCTCATTGGTTTGATCTTGTGATGGAATTCTCTCGCCAATGCAATTACCTCTCATCCAACCTAAAATTAAACAGGAGGAGTGTTCTTGATAGATTGCAGTCAGAGTCTGATTTCCACACGGTGATCAATAAGCACTCCTTTATTTCAAATATTACACTGAACAAAGAAATTTTGTTCTAAATATTGCAAAGTACATCAAGGATGAAGAAAAACTTACCATTTGTACATCTATCATGTGAACATTCCCCCGGATCTAATCCAACCTGACACTCTATTGTGCAAGGTGTGGACCTTCCGAGCACATTTCACACCTGATCAATGCACTGCCCAGCGAGCAGAAGCAGAAGTTCACAATCTCCATGGCACTGGAATAGGAACAGGGGTTCTTCTGCTGACCTGCATGGCCAACAATCCCTTCTGCAAACAACATCATCAAAAACAGATTAACCAGTCAATGATCTCATTGCCAGTTAACTGCCATGTTTGTTTACAAAGACAATCGGTGACTTTGAAAGTAATGAATTGACTGAATCACTGTGGGCGATGCTTGAGGAGATGTGATTAAATGCTGTATAAATATAAGATTTTTCTTTAAATCTCCAGGGATTAACTGTTACGTAAATGCAGTTAGTTTACTGATGACAGAGGTTTCACTGCACACAGTGATCATTGGACCACAGCCAGGAACAACATGGCCTCACTCCACGCACTCCTTGTTCTGCAGCTACATGGGTTCTCCATTTAATAGGGTCTTGTGGTGATTCTGTAACTGAACTTTGCTCCAGCATTGATAGAAACCGTTCCCAGGACTCAGTAAGTAAATGCACTAGGCGGTGCAGCACTCGATCACCTATTCGATCTCTGCTCTGTGCTGAGTTAATTGACCTCAGCTGGGGCAGTGGCAGGGATTCCAATTGGCCTCAATATCCCTCGACTAGGAAAAGAATTAACTGCAGTCAGGGCTCTTGTTGCTGATCACTGACCAATGACCCCTGCAGTGAATACACAATTTGGCTCAATCATGGTGTCCCCATGAACGAATAGCTCTGCAGGCTCACATATAACCAGTGCACTCCTGGTCGATCTACAGGACACTGTATGTGGCACTAATTCCAATCTTTGTCTATATAGCAGCAGCGGTCAATTACATTAAAGGCACTATATAAATATAAGTTGTTATAAGTTGTTGTTGTTAGAACCTCAGTAGAGGAAGTGGAAAAATGGGTGCAAGTTTTAAGAAAATATATCCCACACTGCGGCACAGTGAGATGGGTAAGGAACCAGGTGTAAGAGATAGAGGGGCCAGTCTCACTTACATCTCACTGCACTATGATTCAGGCCCAGTCTATGTGGGTGAGGGTGAGAGAGAGCCATACACAGAACAAAAGAGAGGAGAATTGAGAAGCTAGTAAGATAACAAGAGTGGGAGGGCCAGGCCTGAGACAGAAAGCAAAAACATGAGAGGCAAAATGAGCAAGAGAACAAAAGGCAGAAAGAGGAAAAAGTGAGATTGGAAAGAGACCCAAGATGAGAAACAGAACAAGAGAGGACAGAGAACTGAGCTTGAAAGAGAGAGAGTAAAAAAACAAGAGAACTGGAATGAGAGCAGTGAGGCAAACACCTGAGATTCACCTGTAATAGTGAGTCGAGATTATCCATGAGAAATAGCAGGAGATACATCTCCCAATGTCACAATGACAATGAACTTTTTTCCCTCCCAATTGTCTACACTCCTTTCCTGAAGCTTTTTCTTGCTGTGAGTGCTGATCCATCAGTGCCAGTCACCCTCTGGGATCTCAACCTAGTAAGTATTGCTCATACATAAAATAGCACAGAAAGGGGCTTTTCAACCATGTGGCCATCACATTGAACCCAGTTCTGCAGCTGAGCACTGTTATATACAACCCGGAGTGGCAGAATATTTCTTGAATTTATAGTTGGAGGTGGGCAGCAGTGGTATTTATGCCAGCCAGAGTATGTCTGTCTCATTGCAAAGTGAAAACTGCTACAGTTGGGGTATAGATATGCCTTTAAATTGGGGAATAAATGGAGTCTATTATGTGAACACAGAGAGTGAAAGGGAGCCAGGGATTACAAGCAGCTGAACACATTCCTGTAATGTGTATTCACTGTTACAAACATCTATATTTATCCACAGGAGTGATAGAACTAACTGTGCCTGTCTGGACTGACAGGTGACTCAGCAAATCAGGAGTTTCTCAACAAAGTATGAATCTAAGACTGGCTAGATACATTATTTAACCCCCTCCCCATCCTCATAGCTAAAGGAATTACTGTTTCATAGTCTTCATGCAGAGGGCTGAACTTGTGCAGCTTCTCAGGCCAACTCTGCCTCTGGGACCTTGACATTAGAATTGCCTGGCTGACTAAGCAGACAACTCATATTGCTGTCCATCGCTAAACTCCACCTAAAGACTTAGTATCTGAACAGCACACCAGCATGGTATGTGAAAGCTATGCACAGCATGGCTAGCTCCAATAGTTGGCACAGTCTATGTGCTGGTGGCTGCATGCCAAGTACACAAACCCTTTCCCTGGGGTTTTGAGTGTGTTGGTTCTTGTTTGCATTTCAGATACTGGAACCATGTCACTAGGTGGATAAGGGAGGTTATTCAGTCAATAGCTTTTCATCCACCCACATGTAGATTCTAGTTTCTCCCTCAATCATTACATCTTAAATTAGTCCAGAGTTTTCAATGCCCAGATGTCCTGCCCATAGACTACAAAATGAACAGAAGGAGACTATTCGGTCCATCATGTCTGGAGTGATCCAAAATTAATCGCAGTGCCCCATTCTCTTCCAGTGGTGCTGTGTCATTCTCTGCGTCAAATATTTATCCTGTTTTCCAATAAAAGATACCATGATGTCTGCCTCAACCATCTGTGCTGGAATCTCAAATAAGCTTTCCGGATTAACCAAACAAGGACAAGAGTTCTGGACCACATCAGAAAACAAACAGCGGGCAAAGAAAATACATACATTTCAGAATATAACATGACACCAAGCATTGCAACTTCTAATACCCTTGTGTATGTTTGTTAACAACAGTGATACCAGAGCAATGACATCAAGACGCAGAGTTACAGTGTTGCTAAGGTCAGCATGCTGCCGGCTGTCAGTATCGGCCACAACATTTCACCCAGATCAGCAAGCTAGTCCAGGCCAGTGATGTCACCTTGGGTTCATGTGGTTTTCAGTTCCCATGTCCCTCACTGTTCACAATAGCAGCTGCATCCATTTGCAGCCTGCCATCTCATTGTGTGATACTCATTATCCTTGCTGTACATTTTTGAAATCCTTCATCAGTGTCCAGTCCCCCACCATTAGCTATCACAGATTGCTACCATTACTCCAAGTACATGTTATCTATATGGACTTCAGTAAAGCCTTTGACAAGGTCCCTCATGGCAGACTGGTACAAAAGGCGAAGTCGCATGGGATCAGAGGTGAGCTGGCAAGATGGATGCAGAACTGGCTCGGTCATAGAAGACAGAGGGTAGCAGTGGAAGGGTGCTTTTCTGAATGGAGGGATGTGACCAGTGGTGTTCCGCAGGGATCAGTGCTGGGACCTTTGCTGTTTGTAGTATATATAAATGATTTGGAGGAAAATGTAGCTGGTCTGATTAGTAAGTTTGCTGACGACACAAAGGTTGGTGGAGTTGCGGATAGTGATGAGGATTGTCAGAGGATACAGCAGGATATAGATCGGTTGGAGACTTGGGCGGAGAAATGGCAGATGGAGTTTAATCTGGATAAATGTGAGGTAATGCATTTTGGAAGGTCTAATGCAGGTGGAACGTATACTGTAAATGGCAGAACCCTTAGGAGTATTGACAGGCAGAGAGATCTGGGCATACAGGTCCACAGGTCACTGAAAGTGGCAACGCAGTGGATAAGGTAGTCAAGAAGGCATATGGCATGCTTGCCTTCATCAGTCGGGGCACAGAGTATAAAAATTGGCAAGTCATGCTGCAGCTGTACAGAACTTTAGTGAGGCCACACTTAGAATATTGCGTGCAATTCTGGTCGCCACACTACCAGAAGGATGTGGAGGCTTTGGAGAGGGTACAGAGGAGGTTTACCAGGATGTTGCCTGGTCTGGAGGGCATCAGCTATAAAGAGAGGTTGGATAAACTCGGATTGTTTTCACTGGAACGACGGAGGTGGAGGGGCGACATGATAGAGGTATACAAAGTTATGAGCGGCATGGACAGAGTGGATAGTCAGAAGCTTTTTCCCAGGGTAGAAGAGTCAGTTACTAGGGGCCATAGGTTTAAGGTGAGAGGGGTAAAATTTAGAGGGGATGTGCGAGGCAAGTTCTTTACACAGAGGGTGGTGAGTGCCTGGAACTTGCTACCGGGGGAGGTGGTGGAAGCAGGTACCATAGAGACGTTTAACAGGCATCTTGACAAATACATGAATAGGATGGGAATAGAGGGATACGGACCCCGGAAGTGCAGAAGGTTTTAGTTTAGGCAGGCATCAAGATCAGCGCAGGCTTGGAGGGCCAAATGGCCTGTTCCTGTGCTGTACTGTTCTTTGTTCTTTGTACATGGTGTCAGGAAGACTCCCACCTGCCAAGAATGAGGTATGTTAAATTCATCATATGAACAAGCATATTAAGCTGTGGCTGGAGGGAAGAAATTACTTGTTTTATTAGAGATCAGCAGACACTTGGCTGGAGGACATTTGCATACTAAGAGACAATGCTTGGAGAGACAAAAGAATTGCTCACCGATTCAATTAACAGAGATTGGGCTGGACAATGGTGATCCACATCTTGTCAGGGTGGGAGACAGCACTACACCCCCCTCCCCCCGCTCCCTCCCCCCCCCCAACCAAGAGCTTTGGAATCCACAAATGCAGAAGTGGCTAAGCCAGATGGTCACATGACTAACCGGCTGGTCCAGGCTTTTTGAACTAGACCCAAGGCAGTTTGAACAGACTGCTGATTGTAACTGAACCTGGAACAAGAGAACCTCTCTCCTGGCTGGCTCTCTCTCTCGCTTTCTTACAAACCTCCAGACCCATTGAAGTTGTTTAAACCTCAAGAGAGAGAAGACTCCTGCATCGAAACAAATTGAAGTGTGCACTGGGCCCCAACGAACAGCAAGACTTACCAGCAACCAGAGACTCCACATTGAACTTAAAGGACCGTAAATAACTACCAGATATTGCCTCAAGCTTTTCCCCTTTATTCCTTCTACTTTTTTCTGTCTCTATCTGTGTGTGTTCATCAGGGAGGCATGCTAACGTGGTCGCATCGCATCCTCGTAGTCGTTGACTGAATTAGAGTTTAAGATTAATAAACATTCCGCCTTTATTGATTAAATCTAAGATAACCTGTCTGATTTCTTTGCCTTACAATTGGAAAGCAGTGAACAAGGATTCACTGAGGGGGGAGCTAAAAACACAGTGTTTTTAAAAATTAAATCCTGTTATGGTTCGACCAGCCAAAGACTGAGACGGAACCCCTATACCCCTATTTCAACTGGTCGTAACAGAAATTTGGGGGCTAGCATCCTGGATTTGACCCACAGATAAACGGGAAATTGGACGTGGGAAGCCAAATTGATCACAATCAAAAAAGAGCAAAGATTTCAATACAGGTTTTCTTGTGGTTGTGTGTGCTAGAATACTAACATATCTGCGACTGAAGCCAATAGCTCCCCAAGCCAGGGTGAAGTAACTTGGGATAAGTTAAAAGCACTGTCTATGGAAGAGTTGAGGAAAATGGCAGAGCAGTGTGGGATCATTATATGTGGCAAGGCTAGGAAGTCTGAACTCTTAAGGTTAGTGGCCAACCATTTTTCCCTTGAATCTGAAGAAGCAGAAACAGGCTTAGAAGTAGACTCTGACAGGGTATTGTTAGCAAAGATACAATTGGAACAGAGGAAACTTGAATTAGAAGACAGGGAAAGAGAAAGAGAAAGAGAGAGACAGGAGCGAGAAAGAGAAAGAATCTTCCAGAAAGAATGTGAAGAGAGAGAGCTGAGGCAACTTGAGTTAACTAGGGGGCGACAGAGTAACCCCAGTGACAGCATGGCGAGTATAGAGGAGCATAATTCATGGCCAGGTACAGAATTGTTAAAATTTTCCCAATTGATCCCAAAATTCAATGAGGGAGATGTGGAAGCATTTTTTGTGTCCTTTGAAAAACTGGCAAGGCAGTTAAAGTGGCCAGTTGAGACTTGGACTCTTCTGCTACAAAGCAAGCTAACCAGAAAAGACCATGAGATTTATTCCATGTTGCCAGATGATAGTTCATCAAATTATGAACTGACATAAAATGCTATCCTCAGGGCATATGAATTAGTACTGGAGGCCTATCGCCAAAAGTTTAGAACCCTCAAGAAGCAAGCTGATCAAACTTACCTGGAGTTTGAGAGAAATAAGCAGCTGGCTTTTCACCAGTGGCTGAGGGCTCTTAAAGTACAGCTCAGCTATGAAAATCTCCGAGAAGTAATTTTGCTTGAGAATTTAAAAACTCTCTCCCACTCTCAATAGAGACACATGAAGAGGAACAGAAGGTTCATAGAGCCGGGCCAACAGCAGTTCTGGCCAATGAGTTTGCTCTCATTTATAAGTCAGTTTCCCAGGGGAAAACCTTTCCTAATCACCCCCACAAATCTGAAAAGGACAAAGGGTGGGAAGGTGATAGAAGCCCAAGCAGTCCTGGGAGGGAAAGAAACTCAGGTGACACAAGGGGGCCCTCCTCCAGCCAAAAAGGAAGGTGCTGTAAATAGGAGTGAGACCCGGAGACCTGTGTGGTTCCATTGTAATAAAGCAGGGCATCTAAGAGCTGACTGCTGGAAACTAAAAGAAAAACCAGTAGGTTTAATCAGGGCACACCCGCTCAGTGAAGAAGGGACCCTGATGGAAAGCACAGCAGAACAAGCTGTGGACTTAACTGCAGTAAGAGTCAGACCTAGGAAGCTTATCACTGCAAGTGCAGGAAAATTTAATCGGATTCCTGATGGTTATCAGGGTTTTATGTCTGAGGGGAGAGTAACCCCATGCCCCTCAAGTGGAGCAAGCATGCCCATAGTAATTCTCAGGGACACAGGGGATGCTAGATCCCTTTTACTGGAAAAAGGCCTGAGCTTTCCCCCAGAGAGTGCAGTAAACACCTGAATGGTATTGGAGGGCAGTGTATGCCTGTACCTTTACACTGGGTGTACTTGGAGTGGAACTTAGTTTCGAGACCGGTGACCATAGGGATTGTCCCCAGTTTGCCTGTGGACAGGGTTGACCTGCTCCTAGGTAATGATCTGGCTTGGACGAAGGTGGTAGCTTCCCCAGTAGTGAAAAAGAGACCGCAGGAAGTCAGAGAAACAGGGCAGTGGCAGGAGACAGTCCCCTGCTGTTTCACTGGGGGGGAGCTAAAAACAATGTTTTTTAAATTAAACCCTTTTGTGGTTAGACCAGGCACAGGCTGAGAGGGAACCCCTAGACCCCTATCTCACCTGGTCAGAACAATGGCTAGAGCTGTTCACTGTGTATATACATAGATCAGTTATCGTTTATATTCACTATGTACATGAATAGAGCCGTTCACTGTGTACATGTGTAGAGCCATTCACTGTGTACATGAACAGAGCTGCTCACTGTCTAAATGTAAAGCCATTAACTGTGTACATGAATAGAGCTGTTCACAGTGTACATGAATACAGCTGTTCACTGTGTACATGAATAGAGCTGTTCACTGTGTACAAGAATAGAGCTGTTCACTGTGTACATGGAGAGCCACTGTGTACATGAATAGAGCCATTCACTGTGTACATGTAGAGCCATTAACTGTGTACATGAATAGAGCTGTTCACTGTGTACATGAATAGAACCATTTACTGTGTACATGAATAGAGCTGTTCACTGTGTACAAGAATAGAGCTGTTCACTGTGTACATGTAGAGCCATTAACTGTGCATATGAATAGAGCTGTTCACTGTGTACAAGAATAGAGCCATTCACTGTGTACATGTAGAGCCATTAACTGTGTACATGAATAGAGCTGTTCACTGTGTACATGAATAGAGCTGTTCACTGTGCACATGTACAGCTGTTCACTGTGTACATGAGTAGAGCTGTTCACTGTGTACATGAAGAGAGCTAATGAACATTTTGTTCTAGTTCGCTCTAATGGTACAGAACAGCAGCAAGGTTCCATCATAACTACAGGAACTATGAGACAGATTGCCAAGCTAACACCTTTATTGTTGAGATCTCATTGAACGATTCATTGATTCCAAACTCAGATCAATACTGATTCGAACATGGCCACGGAACCACTTGCGAGCTACCTTCACCTCACATGACCAGTAGGAGACTTGCTGCTCCCATCTTCCAGACCTCCATCACCAACACAATGATATGCAGGAGGCTCCAAAGCAAAAACCGAGAGCACACAATCAGGAGGATGGGCTAGCATATCCCAGCATCCATAATGAGAATAAAAGGCTAATTAGCATGTTGCTGTCCCACATGACTGATCATGTGATGAATCAGGAGTGATCCCTATGAACCTATCTCAATAAGCAGAGCTTTGGTTGAGAGGTGAAACCAGGACCCTATCTGCTTTCTCAGGTGGATGTAAAGGATTCCACGGCACTAATGGAAGTAGAGTGGGGGCGTTCTTCCAAGTGTCCTGGCCAATATTTTTCTGCTAACCAAGTCTGGATGTGGGGGCCAATCTGTGGGACATTAAGCAACTTTGTATAATAGTTGTAATTGTTTTTGCTAGACAAAATAGTGTTGATAAAGGCCAAAACATTTTGGAAAGAGCATCAAAATGTATGATTTAAAAGCTCTGATATGGTCCCTCACCATCTCTTACTCAAAATCATTCTTTTCCCAGATCTCAATTCACTGGAATCCTCACTAATCTTTCCCTTCCTCTTATACTCTATGGCCTTTAACACTCAAACTTGGTGTCACCAACTTGCTGCTCCTTGATTTAATCATCTTGTCTCCTTGTCTTTTCAGCTTTGGTTCCGTGCCACACTGTGGGCCTGGGTTCTCCACAAAGCAGCTGACAATCCAAGTCTCAGTCTGCATTGAACAGGCAGTCCTTTGCATTGCTCCCTAAGGCATATGCTACTTGGATGACTCAAATAGTTCCAACTGATTTCACTTATTTGCCCATTTCAGCCTGGACATAAGATATCTCCCCAAGGAGTTACGAGACTTTATAGACCAACAGACTGTACAACAGAGAATGTAGACCACAGGCTCACAGCTGCAATTAACATATGTTAAGACAGATGTAGCATGTTGAAGCTCAGGACAGTCAAAGGGAATTTAAATAAATACAATAACAATTTTATTCAGATAGCAAGTCAACAGTGGATGCTCAGTCCTTGAGTATACTCATAACTGAGATCGATCGCTTTCAGGATACTAAGGGAATTACAGGATATGGGGATAATGCTGGAAGGTGAAGTTGAGATAGAAGATCAGTCATGATCATATTGAATGGCAGAGCAGGCTCAAGGGGCTGAATGGCCTACTCCTGCTCCTATTTCTTACATTCTTATGTTAAGTGACACACACTGTCCCTAGCAGCTGGACCAGGAAGGACACAGGAAAGACAACAGAGGACGATATCTGAAATGAGAAAACATGAAAACCTTTCCCCAGCTGCCCCTACTTAGGTATAAGTTCACCAGCTGATATGTTACCGACTATACTGATCAGGGAGATCCCAGTGCATTGCCAGCCTATACTGAGTGAGCTGATGTCACCAGACGTCAACTGTAGGAAACGGAGAATGATACCAGTCATATTTGGTCACAATCCAGTGACTCTCCTGGAAAGTGCATAACCAGTATACCCAGAATCAAGCATGAAGATTGGCCACTGGGACGTAACCTTGGAGGGCAGTGGTGAGCTCTGGAATCATGCCCAATACCAGATTAGCAACTTCCTGCCGGGAAGGCAGACAATGACAACAATAAGTTGTACTTACTGTATGACAGTTACATGTGAATTCTTATCCTGCAATGTAGGAGAATAATCTCATTCTAACCCACCATGTTAGCTTAGTCATCTTGCACTATATCTCTATACCTAGGGTATGCAGTGCAAAAGTCAGAATGTTGAGTGTCCTCACCCATGCTGCTTTGCATGGGTAAAACAGCTATATGTGCCTTCTGAAAACTGCTTCAGTGACTGGAAAGTGTGAGTTCCTAAAATCCTCAACAACCAAAACTGGGACCTTTACAACTGCACAGTTTAAATGTCCACTCCCTGTAATAAATGATAGAAGGTGAGGATTTGACAGATCTCCTCTGAAAAGCCACTTACAACACTGACAGTTCCTTTGAGGGTTACAGCCAATTTCCAAATTCTGTCAGTTATATTAACCAATACTTTCTAGTAATTTTAAACAGCTACTTTTCCTTTCATATTCTTACTTTGAAGTGAAGAAATTTAAACATCTCACAGATATGTTACAAAGGATAGCTTAATTTATTTACATACATGCAAAAACACAACCTCCTTTTCAGAGACTGGTGTATTAATCCACACATAAAGAATAACTGTGAGGATGACTGAACACTGTGAGCAGTAGTGACTGAGACACTGGGAGATTCTGTGACTGGGACACTGTGAGGTACAGAGACGGAGACACTTTGAGGTTCAGTGACTGAGACACTGGGAGATTCATTGACTGGGACACTGGGGGTACAGTGACTGAGATACTGTGAGGTACACTGACAGACACTGTAAGGTGCAGCAACTCCTCTGGGTGCCTGGTCTGGAATTGTCACCAAAAACATTAATGTGTAACAAAAATGGTGCAGATACTCAGCAGGTCAGGCAGCATCTTTGAGAGATCACAAGTGGGCAGCACAGTGACGCAGTGGCTAGCACCGCAGCCTCACAGCTCCAGCAACCTGGGTTCAGTTCTGGGTACTGCCTGTGTGGAGTTTGCAAGTTCTCCCTGTGACCGTGTGGGTTTCCTCCCACATGCCAAAGACCTGTGGGTTGATAGGTAAATTGGCCATTGTAAAAATTACCCCTAGTGTAGGTCGGTGGTAAGAGAATTGAGGGAAGGTGGGGATATGAGAGGGAAAATGGGATTAATGTAGGATTAGTATAAATGGGTGGTTGATGGTCAGTGTGGACGAGTTGGGCCGAAGGGCCTGTTTCCGTACTGTATCTTTCTCTATGATTTGTTGTTTCAGATATAAACTATACATAACCTGCACTGGGAGTGTTTGATGGGGACAGTGTAGAGGGAGCTTTACTCCGTATCTAACCCTGTTTTTTTTTTCTTTCTAATCCAGTGCTGTATCTACCCTGTGAGTGTTTGATGGGTAATGTAAAGGGAGCTTTACTCTGTATCTAACCCCTTTGTTTTTCTTGCCCCTTTTATATATTTTGTATCGAGGGGGCCTTTATTCCTCAGGCCCCCTTTATAGACATTTTTTAAAATAACTTTATTAAAATCAAACAAATAAAACAAAAACTCAAATTAAAATGCCATTCTTGGCATCGACGATGCACTCCAGTCCCTGTGGTGCCCACCAGTCATGGAAGGCCTCAAGTGTACCGGTGGACACCACATGCTCCTTCTCCAGGGACACCCAGGCACGAACGTAACCACAGAAGAGGGGCAGGCAATCAGGGAGGATGGACCCCCCGACGGCCTGCAGCCTGGACCTGTGAATTGCCACCTTGGCCAGACCCAGGAGCAGACCGAAGAGGAGATCCTCCTCCCGGCCCATGCCCCTCCACACCAGGTGCCCAAAGATCAGGAGCGTGGGACTGAAGTGCAGCCAAAACTTGAGGAGCGGCCCCTTCAAATACTCAAAGAGGGGCTGCAACCTCGCACACTCCATATATACGTGGAACACGGACTTGTCCAGGCTGCAGAAAGTACAGGCGACCTGGGAGTCCGTGAACCCACTTAAAAGTCTATTGCACGGAACTGCCCTGTGAAACACCCTCCACCCCAGATCCCCGATGTAAAGGGGGAGGACTCCCGCGTAAAGAGACCTCCATTGGGGTTTCCCATCGCCGCCAGATGGCAACGCGGACCGCCAGGGCGTGTCTGGCTGGCTGATGAGGGCGAGGAAGTGGAGAGTGTGCAGGAACAGCCTGTACATAAAACCCCTCCACGCCGATTAGAATGGCATGGAGGACATTACTGAGAGGCAGCTCGGGCTGTGCGGGACCAGCTCCCGAGGAGGGTTTCGGGGTCTGGGTCCGATGAGCATTTCGGGCCGAGTGGGTGTCAGCTCGGCTGGGAGCAGTGAGGGGCGTCCTGGGGGCTTCGGCTACCCCTCGCCAGTCGGTCCGTCCCCAGAGCCGGCCGACCGGACAACCGAGGCACTCTCCTCCGCCGGCAGGGGAGCTCCTTGACTGGAGGCGACCATGTTCCAGACTCGGAATAGATCCCAGTAAAAGACAGGCAATTCCCTCAGAGAGCCGCAGCTAACGGACTCCACTGGGAGCTGCATGTCGTTTTGGAGGCAGTGACACTGGCAGAAAAAATCCGTCACCAGCGCACACCATCTGGGAGGACGCTCGACATACAGGTAACTCTGCAGGGTCCGAAGGTGGAGAGTCACAGCCTGGGTGCGGACGCACACCAGCGACTGGCCGCCCTCCTCAATCGGGAGACTCAGGACCGCGGCAGAGACCCAGTGTTTCCTCTTGCCCCAGAAGAAATCAATGAGCTTCTTCTGGATCTTGGTGGCAGATGCAGGGGGCAGGGCCAAAGTGACCAACCGGTACCACAGCATGGAGGCCACCATTTGGTTTATGACCAGTGCACGGCCCCTGTAGGAAAGCACTCGGAGCAGTCCTGTCCAACGTACCAGCCAAGTGGTGACTTTCGCCTCCAACTCCTGCCAGTTTGCCGGCCAGGCTTCCTCAACGGGGTTAAGACGGACTCCCAGATACGGGAGTTGTGTGATACTCCACGCAAAAGGTGTCAATTCCTCTGGCAGGGAGTCCACCCGCCACTGACTCACCAGGAGACAGGAACATTTCTCCCAATCGATCCTCGCAGAGGATGTGGCAGAAAAGGTCTGCTGGCAGTCGCGCATCCTTCGCAAGTCAACGGGATCTGTGACCGCGAGGAGCACGTCATCGGCGTAAGCCAAGAGGACGACCCACATGGCTGGCTCGCGCAGAGCCAATCCCACCAACCTCCTGCGAAGCAGGCACAGGAATGGCTCCACGCAGATGGTATACAATTGGCCGGACATGGGGTATCCCTGACACACTCCTCTCCCAAAGTGAAGGGGCGCCGTCAAGGACCTGTTAACTTTGACCAGACACTCTGTGGCGGCGTATAAAAGTCGGACCCAGGCCACAAACTGCGTCCCGAGTCTGAAAGCGCGCAGAGTCCCGAAAAGGCATCCATGATCCACCCTGTCGAACAGCTTCTCCTGATGGAGGGGGAGAAAGGCAACCGACAGACCAGACCTCTGGGAAAGATGGATCAGGTCCCGGACCAGGTGGATGTTGTCCTGGATGGACTGGCCCGGGACCGTGTAGGACTGGTCAGGGTGGATCATGTGGGCCAGCACAGAACCCAGGCGAGTAGACATAGCCCGGGCAAAGATCTTGTAATCCATGCTGAGGAGGGAGGCCAGACGCCAGTTTTAAGCACGCGGAGATGGCCCTCTTCGGCAGCAGGACGATAACCGCCCTGCGCCACATCTCCCCGGTTGCCAGGCTTTCCCCCAGGACCCACGCGTAATCGTTCCCCAGGACGTCCCAGAACGCCCTGAGGAACTCCACGGTCAGCCTGCCCAGCCCCGGGGATTTGCCCCTCGAGAGCTGGTGCAGGGCGCCAGTGAGCTCTGCCAACGTGAGTGGAGCCTCCAATCCTTCGACGCCCTCCAGGCTGACTTGCGGAAGGTCCTCCCACAAAACTCTGCGCGCACCCTCACTGGACGGATCGGGAGAGAACAACGCACTGTAATAAGTACGGACCAGGAGGCCCATTCCCTCCAGATCTGTGATGGAGGTTCCGTCGCAGCCAGTAGCTCGACGAGCTGCTTACGGACCCCCCGCCATTTTTCCAGCAAGTAGAAAAAGGGTGCGAAGCGGTCCAAATCTTCCAGGATCTGAATCCACGACCTCATGTACGTGCCTCGGGACCATACGAGCTGCAGGTCCCTCAGTGCGCCTTTGTACAACTTCTCTTTGTACGCCTGCCAATGGGGCCATGTCTGCGATGGCATAACCAAGGCGCGACTCCAAGCCGAGCACCTCCCTCTCTAGGCGCCCGATCTCGGCTTCCTGCCTCTTGGTCGACCTCTTTGCATACTCCTGACGGAAGACACGGATGTGAGTCTTGCCCACATCCCACCATAGCCTCAAGGAGGGGAAGCCCCATGCTTCCTTCTCCAGTCGGCCCAGAATCGACGGAACGAGTCCCGGAATTGCTCGTCCTCCAGCAGCCGGTTCTTAAAGTGCCAGTACGTGGACTCCGAGCACGGCACCAGCCGCTTGGAGGCCGCTGAGATGCCGGAGACGTACGCCTATGAAAAGTAGAGGCGGTTGATTCGGGACCCTCCCCCTCCTCCAGACCTCCATGTGCAGGCGCTGGAGTCAGGATGGAGATTCTGCCAGACGTCCACCAAGTTGAAGGAGCTGATCAGTTTCCTCAACTTCTCCACCAATTCTTGGCTGCGCTGGGGACCGGAGCGATCCCTCACCTCGAGGCTACCGTTAAAATCCCTCAAGGATGATGCACTCACCGCTATCGATGGAGCTCAATAGAGTGGACACTTCTTCAAAGAAGTGCACTTGCAATGCGCCGGGCCTGGGTGCGAACACGTTCACAAAATGGAGCGGCACGCTACCCAGGCGAACAGCGAGGTGAAGCAAGCGGCCCGGCACAAGCTCCTTGACCCCCAAGATCTCCGGCTAAAAAGTCGGGGCCAACAAGATAGCCACCCCACTGGAAATAGAGGTGAGGTGACTCATGTAGACCCCACCCTGCCACTCCAGGAGCCAGGTGGCTTCGTCTCCTGGAACGGTGTGGGTTTCCTGCAGAAAGATCACCGCATATCTCTCTTCCCTGAGGACTTGTGAAACCCCCTGCTGCCATTGATGTTGAGGCTGGCTATGGTTATCTTCATGTCAAAAGTACTTAGAATCCCATCACCAAGACCTCACTGTGAGGAGGGAGTGGAAGTGCACCTGGCTTTCCACTCCCCCAACAACCCATTGAGGAACGCTTTAATCTGGCGCCTCTCAACCAGTTTCACACCCACGCCCTTCCCCGCTTTCTTGAGGGTGGCATGGACTGACCGGATGATCAGCACCAGATTCGAGCAACGGCCGAGGACCAGCTGAGCTTTATTGCGGCAACCCCTGCATGCTGTGAGTAAGTCCCAGAGTTCCACCCTGGGAATGAGAAGAGACTCGGTGGGAGGCACAAGGGATTTCACCGCCTCACTGGCGATGGAATCAAGGTCGCCCTCCATGCCCCACGTCGAGTCTCCATCCGGGTCATCACCACCAGCGGCTGACACACCCATCGCACACTGTGGGACTGACATCACAGCCGCGCCAGCTGGTTCTGCCTCTGTCACGATCTCACCCCCAGGATCGATGACAGAGGATTCCTCTCTGGGTTCCACTGTGGAACCGGAGCCTATGGGTGCCAGTGATTCAGGACCCCCCCCCACTCCACCTCCCTCCCCAGGCCAATGAGCGGTCCAGGGGAGACGGAAGCTCCAACTCCGGAAATCCAGCCGGAGCCGAGACCGGATGCAGAGAGAGGAGGCCATCTCCCGCCCCGCCAGCGCCCGCAGACCCAGCAGACGGGGCAGCATTTTCAATTATAACTGGTCGGGTACATCCTGGTCAGGAGTGGATTTTAGTTGGGAAGGCCGACCCTTTGGGGCCTCGCCCTCCCCCCCCCCACTCAGGGCACCCGATCCAATGGCAGAATGGGAAGCTTCTCCAGGAGCATCCCCAGGCTTCCCCACCACAAGCAGGGCTTCACCTGCTCCTTCAGGAGGGGCTACATGTACAGGGGTCTCCCTCTCCCCTCTATCCTGAGGGTTAGGGAGCTCCTGCCCAGAATATACAGCCTTGATGGTAGTGGTGGCAGGGGAAACCTAGCAACCTGAACCAGGAGGCAGTTCCCCTCCAACAGATGGGCCCTGCACCTCAGGGCCCTGAATTACCTCCGTGGAGGGGTGCCTTCTCCTCTTTTTCCCACTGGGGCACAGAGGCTCAGAGACCTGCATGTCATTAGAGGCCTCTACCTCCGCATCCTCCTTTTGCCTGGTCACCCTGGGCCTGAGCCCAGCCCTGGGGCAGATGGATTCCCCTGGATTGGGCCTTGGGCTGATCTCAGGTTCGGGTTGTGCCACGGTGTCCAAGGGGCATGCCTCTCGGTGTTTATTTTTCCTCCGCATCTTCCTTCCACTCGGACGGACAACCGCCTCCCAACCGGAGGCCGTAAAAACCACAGCCTCCGGAACCAATTGAGCAGCGCCACCCTGGGCCGCCGAGGTGAAGTTGGCAGCTGAGAGGTTGGGCATTTCTTACGACAGTGTCCCGCGCCCTTGCAGGCAGGGCACTGCGCCCTGTTCGAGGTCCAGAAGATGCGGTAGGCCATCCCCTGGAACTCCACACTAAAGTGGCCCTCCAAGACCTCCTCCCGCACCAGCTGTGCATGAATAGCTTGCGGCGGAAGGAGTAGACATGTCGGAAGCTGTTTTCCCGAAGACCGAGCGGGACTGGGGTGAACTCTGACCTCACCTCCCCCAGATGGTGCAGATGGGGGAGGAGGAGCTCACCAGGAATGAAAGGTGGGACATTGGCTAGCATTACTCACTGCGCAGTGGCCCTCAGAGGGTCCGCCGGCAGGAAGGTCCCCCCCACAGTGAGCCCCTTACTCAGGGCCAGGGACACTGCCCGCTCGGTCTTCAGGAAGAACACAGCCGTCCCGTACATTTTTGAGGCTGCAACAATGGCTGAGGGGCCGACAACCTCAGCCATTGCCTTCACACAGGTCTCAATGAAGATGTTGGGGTGAGGATAGCTTTTCACCCCATGGCTGGATGTTATCAATTTAAAGCGGGGTCACATGGGCAGCCACAGAGGCTGCAGCTGCATAAGTAGTAGAGGGCCTCTCCACCGGTGATGAAGGGCTTGCCATGTGTCTAAGAGCTAAACACACCCCGAATTGTAGGCTTGCAAATCAAATAAATTGAAAGGGATGCAAGTGATACCGAATATAAAAAAATCAACAACTGTTTAGAGGAGAGCCTGAGGGTATAGAACAGAGGGAAAGACAAGCTGTTAAGGAATGACTTGCTCTCAGGAGGTGGAGACTTAGAACAGTCTTTGCCAGCACTCTTGATCTTCCGGTCTTCTGGTTCGGGGAGGCGTCTTCACCTGGCTCAGCTGAAGCTGCCCAGGCACTATCTATCCCCTTCCGTCTCTTTAGCCGGGCAGCTTCAGCTGACCCTGGTTGGGCAATTGGGGTGGGGAGGGAGCTTCCCTGTGTGCTTGTTGCAGCAGCACAGATCCCTGCTGAATTGGTAGTTCCCACCCCTTGTTGTTCTAGCCACTTGTTCCTCCCTCAACAATCCAAAGCAAATTACTGGTGTTCAGCACCCACCTCCAGACAAAGCCTCGTTTCCAACCAAAGTTTCTTTCTTCACTGTAAAGATGATTGTTGATCAAGCTTTCCTCTGCTTGTTGGCCGGCACAGACACGGTGGGCCAAAGGGCCTGTTTCTGTGCTGTATAACTCTATGACTCTATGTTGGTAACTGCCCTCCCTCTGCTCAAAATAGTTTCTCTCTCCATCTCTGCAACTTCCAACTGCCACCAGCACTGTCAGCTGAGGCTCGTTGCTGCTATCAGCAGACAGCACCTCCAATCAAGCAAAAGATAACCCTGTGCTGTACCTGCCCTGGGAGTGTTTGATGGGGACAGTGTAGAGGGAGCTTTACTCTGTATCTAGCCCTGTGCTGTACCCATCCTGGGAGTGTTTCATCGGGACAGTGTGGACAGAGTTTTACTCTGTATCTAACCCTGTGCTGTACCCATCGTGGGAGTGTTTGATCGGGACAGTGTGGACAGAGTTTTACTCTGTATCTAACCCCGTTTTTTTTTTGTTTTTTTTTTGTTTTTTTTTCTTTTAGCATGAGTTAACCTTTACTCTATATCTAACCCCGTGCTGTACCTGTCCTGGGAGTGTTTGATGGGGACAGTGTAGAGGGAGCTTTACTCTGTATCGACCCCCGTGCTGCACCTGTCCTGGGAGTGTTTGATGGAGACAGTGCAGAGGGACATTTACTCTGTATCCATCCTGTGTTGTACCTGACCTGCTTGAAGAGTCTTGTGCCATTATATCATATATAAATTGTGCAGTTATGTTTCTGAAATGTTGTATGTGTTGCATAGTTTGTAAATAATGAAGGTTCATGAAACAGGAAAAGTCTCTCCTGAAGGAACTGAATCTTTCTCGGGACACTTTTTATGGTAATGGCTACAGTCCATGCCTCAACCAAATGACCATCCTATCCATCTTAGCGTGCTCTGTGAGTGGCAGCAGGTGACATCACCAGCAGGAGCATCACAGCATTTATACATACTTGCAACAGGAGTCACTGGACAGTTGTCAGGAATGGGGCCTAACGCTTTTCCCTCTTTTCTTTATTCATTCATGGGATGTGGGTGTCGGTGGCTAGGCCAGCATTTATTGCCCATCCCTAATTGCCCTTGAGAAGGTGGTGGTGAGCTGCCTTCTTGAATCGCTGCAGTCCATGTGAGGTAGATACACCCACAGTGCTGTTGGGAAGGGAGTTCCAGGATTTTGACCCAGTGACAGTGAAGGAACGGCGATATAGTTCCAAGTCAGGATGGTGTGTGACTTGGAGGGGAACTTGCAAATGGTGGTCTTCCCATGCATCTGCTGCTCTTGTCCTTCTAGTTGGTTAAGGTCGTGGGTTTGGAAGGTGCTGTCCAAGGAGCCTTGGTGCGTTGCTGCAGTGCATCCTGTAGATGGTACACACTGCTGCCACTGTGTGTCGGTGGTGGAGGGAGATGATGTTTGTGAATGGTTGTGCCAATCAAGCGGGCTGCTTTGCCCTGGATGGTGTCGAGCTTCTTGAATGTTGTTGGAGCTGCACCCATCCAGGCAAGTGGAGAGTATTCCATCACACTCCTGATTTGTGCCTTGCAGATGGTGGACAGGCTTTGGGGAGTCAGGAGGTGAATTACTCGCCACAGGATTCCTAGCCTCTGACGTGCTCTTGTAGCCACGGTATTTATATGGCTACTCTAGTTCAGTTTCTGGTCAATGGTAGCCCCTAGGATGTTGATAGTGGGGGATTCAGTAATGGTAATGCCATTGAATGTCAAGGGGAGATGGTTAGATTCTCTCTTGTTGGAGATGGTCATTGCCTGGTACTTGTGTGGTGCAAATGTTACTTGCTACTTATCAGCCCAAGCCTGGATATTGTCCAGGTCTTGCTGCATTTCTACCCAGACTGCTTCAGTATTTGAGGAGTCGCGAATGGTGCTGAACATTGTGCAATCATCAGCGAACATCCCCACTTTTGACCTTATGATTGAAAGAAGGTCATTGATGAAGCAGCTGAAGATGGTTGGGCCGAGGACACTACCCTGAGGAACTCCTGCAGTGATGTCCTGGAGCTGAGATGATTGGCCTCCAACAAATACAACCATCTTCCTTTGCACTAGCTTTGACACTAACCAGCAAGAGTTTTCCCCCTGATTCCCATTGACCTCAGTTTTGCTAGGGCTTCTTGATGCCATACTCAGTTAAATGCTGCCTTGATGTCAGTTGCAGTCACTCTCACCTCACCTCTTGAGTTCAGTTCTTTTGTCCATGTTTAAACCAAGGCTGTAATGAGGTCAGGAGCTGAGTGGCCCTGGCGGAACCCAAACTGAGTGTCACTGAGCAGGTTATTGCTAAGCAAGTGCTGCTTGATGACACTGTCGATGACACCTTCCATCACTTTACTGATAATTGAGAGTAGACTGATGGGGCGGTAATTGGTCGGGTTGGACTTGTCCTGCTCTTTGTGTAGAGAACATACCCGGGCAATTTTCCACATTGCCGGGTAGATGCCAGTGTTGTAGCTGTACTGGAACAGCTTGGCTCGGGGCGCGGCAAGTTCTGGAACACAGGTCTTCAATACTATTGCCGGAATATTGTCAGGGCTCATAACGGCACAGTGGCGCAGTGGTTAGCACCGCAGCCTCACAGTTCCAGTGACCCGGGTTCAATTCTGGGTACTGCCTGTGTGGAGTTTGCAAGTTCTCCCTGTGTTTGCATGGGTTTCCTCCGGGTGCTCTGGTTTCCTCCCACATGCCAAAGACTTGCAGGTTGATAGGTAAATTGGCCATTAGCAATTGCTCCTAGTGTCGGTAGGTGGTAGGGAAATATAGGGACTGGTGGGGATGTGGTAGGAATATGGGATTAGTGTAGCATTAGTATAAATGGGTGGTTGATGGTCGGCACAGACTCGGTGGGCCGAAGGGCCTGTTTCAGTGCTGTATCTTTAAACTAAACTAAACCTTTGCAGTATCCAGCGCCTTCAGTCGTTTCTTGATATCACACACAGTGAATCGAATTGGCCGAAGTCTGGCATCTGTAATGCTGGGGACTTCAGGAGGAGGTTGAAATGGATCACCAACTCAGCACTTCTGGTTGAAGATTGTTGCAAATGCTTCAGCCTTATCTTTCGCACTGATGTGCTGGGCTCCTCCATCATTGAGGATGGGGATATTTGTGGAGCCACCTCCTCCGGTTAGTTGTTTAATTGTCCACCACCATTCATGTCTGCATGTGGCAGGACTGCAGAGCTTAGATCTGATCCGTTGGTTATGGGATAGCTTAGCTCTGTCTATCGCACGCAGTTTGGCATGCAGACAGTCCTGTGTTGTAGCTTCACCAGGTTGACACCTCATTTTTAGGTATGCCTGGTGCTGCTCCTGGCATGTCCTCCTGCACTCTTCATTGAACCAGGGTTGGTCTCCTGGCTTGATGGTAATGGTAGAGTGGGGGATATGCCGGGCCATGAGGTTACAGATTGTGGTTGAGTACAATTCTGCTGCTGCTGATGGCCCACAGCGCCTCATGGATGCCCAGTTTTGCATTGCTAGATCTGTTCGAAATCTATCCCATTTAGCACAGTGATAGTGTCACACAACATGATGGAGGGTATCCTCAATGTGAAGGCAGGACTTTATCTCCACAAGGACTGTGCAGTGGTCACTCCTACCAATACTGTCATGAACTGATGCATCTGCACAGGCAGATTGGTGAGGGCGAGGTCAAGTATGCTTTTCCCTCTTGTTGGTTCCCTCAGCGCCTGCCGCATACACACTCTAGCAGCTATGTCCTTTAGGACTCAGCCAGCTCGGTCAGTAGTGGTGCTACTGAGCCACTCCTGGTGATAGACCCCACCCAGAGTACATTCTGCGCCTTTGCCACCCTCAGTGCTTCCTCCAAGTGATGATCAAGATGGAGGAGTACTGACTCATTAGCTGAGAGAGGGCGGTAGGTGGTAGTCATAAAATCACAGAAAGAAGCCACTTGGCCCGTCTTGTCTGTGCCAGCCAAAAAAGGATCCACCTCTTCGAATTCCACCTTCCAGCATTTGGTCCATAGCCCTGTATCTTACAGCACTTGAGGTGCATATCTAGACTCCTTTTGAATGAGTTGAGGGTTTCTGCCTCAACTACCCTTTCAGGCAGTGAGGTCCAGAACCCCACCACCCTCTAGGTGAAAAAGTTTTTCCTCATCTCCCCTCTAATTTTTCTACCAATCACTTTAAATTTATGCCCCCTCATCACTGACCTCTCTGCTAAGGTGAATAGACCCTTCCCCTCCACTCTATCCAGGCCCCTCAAAATTTTGTACATTTCAATCAGATCTCCCCTCAGCCTTCTCTGTTCCAAGGAGAACAACCCCAGTCTATCCAATCTTTCCTCATAGCTGCATTTTTCCAGTCCTGGCAACATCTTCATAAATCGCCTCTGTACCCTCTCTCGTGCAATTTCATCATTTCTGTAATGAGGTGACCAGAACTGCACACAGTACTCAAGTTGTGGCCAAACCAATGAGTTATACAGTTCCAGCATAACTTCCCTGCTCTTGTAGTCTATATCTCGGCTAATAAAGGAAAGGATTCCATATGCCTTCTTAAACACCTTATCGACCTGTCCTGCCACCTTCAGGGATCTGTGGACATTCACTCCAAGGTCCCTCACTTCCTCTACACTTCTCAGTATTTTCCCATTAATCATGTATTCCTTTGCCTTGTTTGACCTCCCCAGATGCATCACCTCACACTTCTCCAAGTTGAATTCCATTTGCCATTTTCTGCCCATCTGACCAGACGATCAGCCTACAAAGAACAAAGAACAAAGAACAGTACAGCACAGGAACAGGCCCATCGGCCCTCCAAGCCTGCGCCGATCTTGATGCCTGCCGAAACTAACACCTTCTGCACTTCCGGGGCCCATATCCCTCTATTCCCTTCCTATTCATATATTTGTCAAGATGTCTCTTAAAGGTCGCTATCGTATCTGCTTCCACCACCTCCCCCGGCAGCAAGTTCCAGGCACTCACCACCCTCTGTGTAAAAAACTTGCCTCGCACATCCCCTCTAAGCTTTGCCCCTCGCACCTTAAACCTATGTCCCCTAGTAACTGACTCTTCCACCCTGGGAAAAAGCTTCTGACTATCCACTCTGTCCATGCTGCTCATAACTTTGTAAACCTCTATCATGTCGCCCCTCCACCTCCGTCGTTCCAGTGAAAACAATCCGAGTTTTTCCAACCTCTCCTCATAGCTAATGCCCTCCAGACCAGGCAACATCCTGGTAAACCTATCAGCTATCCTCTTCGCTATCTACCACACGGCCGATCTTTGTGTCGTCTGCAAACATCTTGATCATGCCCCCTACATTTATGTCCAAATCATTACTAAACACCACGAAAAGCACGGGACCCCGTACTGAGCCCTGCAGAACGCCACTGGAAACAGCCCTCCAGTCGCTAAAACAGCCGTCAACAATTACCCTTTGTTTCCTGCCACTGAGCCAATTTTGTATCCACCTTGCTGCTTTTCCCTGGGTCCCATGGGATTTAAATTTTTTAACCAGACTGCCGTGTGGGACCTTGTCAAAAGCCTTGCTAAAATCCATGTAGACCACATCAACTGCACTACCCTCATCTAGCTTCCTTGTTACTTCTTGAAAATATTCAATCAAGTTGGTCAAACAAGATCTTCCCTTAACATAGCCATGCTGACTATCCTTGATTAATCTGTGCCTTTCTAAGTGACAGTTTATCCTGTCTCTCAGAATAGATTCCAATAATTTGCCCACTACTGAGGTTAGACTGACTGGCCTGTAATTATTCGGTCTATCCTTCTCTCCCTTTTTAAACAGAGGTGCAATGTTAACAATTCTTCAATCCTCTGGCACCACACCTGTATCCAGTGAGGACTGGAAAAAGATGGTCAGACCCTCTGCTATTTCCTCTCTTGCTTCTTTTAAGAGCCTAGGATGCATTCCATCTGGCCCTGGTGATTTATCAACTTTCAAGGATGCAAATCCCATTAATTTTTCCTTTCTCCCTATGTTTATCACATCCAATACTTTACACTTTTCCTCCTTAACGACAATATCTGCATCGTCCCCCTCTTTTGTGAAGACAGATGCAAAGTATTCATTAAGAACCACAGCAATATCTTCCGCTCCTGCACATAGGTTACCTTTTTGGTCTATCCTGGGCCCTACTCTCTCCTTAGTCATCCTCTTACTCTTAATGTATTGATAAAACATCTTTGGGTTTGCCTTGATTTTGCTTGCCAATATTCTTCGATGCCCTGTCCTTGTTTTCCTAATTTCCTTTTTGATTTCACCCCTCCACTTTCTATACTGTCTCGGCTTTCTGTAGTATTGCATTCTCGGTGTTGGACATAAGCTTTCCTTTTCTGCCTTATCTTACCCTGTAGGCTCCTTGACATCCATGGGGCTCTAGATTTTATCGCCTGACGCTTTTTCTTTGTGGGAACATGTTTACCCCCTGAACCCCTTGAATCTCCCCTTTGAATGCATCCCACTGTTCTGACACTGATTTATCTTCAAGTAACTGTTTCCTGTCCACTTTTGCTAAATCACTCCTTAGTTTAGTAAAATTGGCCTTGCCCCAATTGAGAATCAGCAGGAGGTTTCCTTGCCCATGTTTGACCTGATGCCATGAGACTTCATGGGGTCCAGAGTCGATGCCGAGGGCTCCCAGGGCAACTCCCTCCCGACTATGTAGCACTGTGCTGCCACCTGTGTTGACTCTGTCCTGCCGCTGGGACAGGACATACCCAGAGATGGTGATGGCAGTGTCTGGGACATTGTCTATAAGGTATGATTCCGTGAGTATGACTATTTGAGGCGATTGCTTGACAGCTATCCCAGCTTTGGCACAAGCCCCCACATGTTAGTCAGGAGGATTTGTAGGGTCGACAGGGCTGGCTTTGCGTTTGTCGTTTCCGGTGCCTTGATCGATGCCGGGTGGTCCATTCAGTTTCATTCTGTTTTATTGACTTTGTAGCAGTTGGATACAACTGAGTGGCTTGCTAAGCCATTTCAGAGGGCTTTTAAGTGTCAACCACATTGCTGTGGGTTTGGAGTCACATGTCGGCCAGACCAGGAAAGGACAACAGATTTCCTTCCCTAAAGGACACTAGTGAACCAGATGGGTTTTATAACAATCGACAATGGTTTCATGGCTATCATTAGGCTAGCTTTTAATTCCAGATTTATTAATTGAATGCAAATTCCACCTTCTGCTGTAGTGGGATTCAAACCCATGTCCCCAGAGAAATATCCTGGGTCTCTGGGATATTAGGCCAGTGACAATACCACTACACCACCACCTCCCCTCTAGCTCAGGAGCAAAGAAAGTATTTAGACTGCTTCCACTGACAAAGATCAAAGCCCTTGTACTATGGTAAGCTTAGTGAGGCAGCCAACGGTGCCTATGGCCGTTATAAAGAAAAAGTAAGACATGCATTACTCTCGCACATTTCACAACCTCAGGAAGTCCCAAAGCGCTTCACAAACAATGCAATATTTTTGAAGTGTAGTCATGTCGATAATATGACTGTACAGGAAGACGGAGATTCCTCCTCAACACGTTTAATTCAATCGTAATGTTATTTTCACTCCTGTTTATGTTGGGTTCTCGAGTAAGGAACAAGAAACAAAGTTGTTTCTCCAGAGATATTAACATATTGGCACTAATCATCGTCACTTACATCAGGGATCAGATTTCAGATCTGTGACATTAAAGCATGTCAAACTTGATTAAAGCAAACATACATTCATAATCATCGACCATACCCCTCCCCAACCCCGCAGTAGATTAGCTGACTAGCCAACATCCTTAGGTTTAGCTTGTGTTAAACTGTCTGATACCGAGGATGGTGAGATGGACATACGATACTGTGCAATCATCCTACTCACCATTCTGTAAACTGACCTTGCTCCATGTGTAGCTGCACAGAGTAACATGTTCAGCAAGTTAAAGGTCAGTCATTGTCTATTTAGCAGGATAAGGATTATTTGAATCATAGAACCTTAGAAATTTATGGCAGAGAAGACAGCTATGCGTTCTGTCAGTCTCTGCTGGCCACAGAAAGCTTTCCAGCTTAATCCCACTTTCCAGCTCTTGATCTGTAACTTTGTAGGTTACAGCACTTCAAGTGCATATCGAAGTATTTTTTTAAATACAGTGAGGGTTTCTGTCTCTACCACCCTTTCAGGCAGTGAGTTCCACACCCACCCCCCACCCCTCACCACCAGCTGGGTGAAAATAATTATTCAACTCCCCTCTAATCCTTCCACCAATTACTTTAAATCTATGCCCCTGGTTATTGACATCTCTGCTAAGTGAAATAGGGCCTTCCTCTCCATTCTATCTAAGTTGCTCATAATTTTATGCACCTAAATTAGATTTCCCCTCAGCCTCCTCTGTTCCAAAGAAAACAACTCCAACCTTTCCAATCTTTCCTCATAGCTAAAATTTTCCAGTCCTGTCCACTATTCTGTTTTTTTTATTATCCTGATAAGGATATATAGAGTTATTGTTCACACAGCAGAATGAACAACAGAATTAACTTTTATGAAGCTCTCAGTTTTCAGAGATATGCACATGAAACATCAGATTCGTAGTGACAGTAGATCATTGCTGGAGTCCTGGAAAAGTAGGAACAGGAGGAGACCATTCAGCCCCTCGGGCCTGTTACACAGAAACAGGAGGAGGCCATTCAGCCCCTCGGGCCTGATCTGTATCTTAACTCCATTTACCACCATTAGCTCCGTATCCCTTAATATCCTTAAGCAACAAAACTCAATTGATCTCAGACCTGAAAACTTCAATTGTCCCCCAGCATCTATAGCATTTGGCGGAGAGAGTTCCAGATTTCCAGTATCCTTTGTGTGAAGAAATATTTCCTGATTTCACTCCTAATGGCCTGCCTCTAATTTTCAGACAATGCCCCCTTCTTTTCGATGCCCCCATCAGAGGAAATAGATTCCCTCATCTACCATATCAGATCCTTTTAACATTTTAAACACCTTGATCAGATCACCCCTCATCTTCTATACTAAAAGAACACAAGCCATGTTTATGCAGCCTGTCCTCATAAATTAACCCTTGAAGCCCAGGTATCATTGGAGTGTTTGTGTCTGAAATGTGAATGAAAGGGATGGTAAAGAACAACGGGTACAGTGGTGTGTCAATACATGAAGCATGGAGCAGTTAGAACACAGGGTGTAAAATGGGGGTGGGGGGAGTGATTGAGGCATCAGAAAGAGACTAGAACTTTTAATGGGAGAGATGAAGATGGAAGTGTTGATATTGGTGCCAAGAACTGATTTGATCTTGGAGCGCTTGGGGTACATTACAAAAATCAAACAGAGTGACAGACAGCCAACATCCTGGAGCAAAGCAGACCCAAAGTATTTCTTATAAATTGGCATGCATCAATGCTCAAAGCTCCCCAGTAGCTTAGTGTGTCTGTCAAGTGAGAGGCTAAGCTAGACAAAGATCTCAAACTGCGCTAAGTAAAATCATCTCAGCACAGAGCAAGAGGGTAGCCAGGGAAAGGGCTGGCCTACTCAAGGCCAGAGGAGGGAATCTCTGCAAGGAGCCAGAGGAAATTGGCGAGGTACTAAATGAGTACTTTGCATCAGTATTCACCAAAGAGAAGGACTTGGTGGATGATGAGTCTAGGGAAGGGTGTGTAAATAGTCTGGGTCATGTCGTTATCAAAAAGGAGGAGGTGTTGGGCGTCTTGAAAAACATTAAGGTAGATAAGTCCCCAGGGCCTGATGGGATCTACTCCAGAATACTGAGGGAAGCAAAGGAGGAAATTGCTGGGGCCTTGACAGAAATCTTTGTATCCTCATTGGCTACAGGTGAGGTCCCAGAGGACTGGAGAATAGACAATGTTGTTCCTTTGTTTAAGAAGGGTGGCAAGGATAATCCAGGAAACTATAGGCCAGTGAGCTTTACGTCAGTGGTAGGGAAATTATTAGAGAGGATTCTTCGGGACAGGATTTACTCCCATTTGGAAACAGGTGAACTTATTAGCGAGAGGCAGCATGGTTTTGTGAAGGGGAGGTCGTGTCTCACTAACTTGATCGGGTTTTTTGAGGAAGTGGCGAAGAAAATTGATGAAGGAAGGGCAGTGGATGTTATCTACATGGACTTCAGTAAAGCCTTTGACAAGGTCCCTCATGGCAGACTGGTACAAAAGGTGAAGTCACACGGGATCAGAAGTGAGCTGGCAAGATGGATACAGAACTGGCTTGGTCATAGAATACAGAAGGTATCAGTGGAAGGGTGTTTTTCTGAACGGAGGGCTGTGACTAGTGGTGTTCCGTAGGGATCAGTGCTGGGACCTTTGCTGTTTGTATTATATATAAATGATTTGGAGGAAAATGTAGCTGGTCTGATTAGTAAGTTTGCGGACGACACAAAGGTTGGTGGAGTTGCGGATAGTGATGAGGATTGTCAGAGGATACAGCAGGATATAGATCGGTTGGAGACTTGGGCGGAGAAATGGCAGATGGAGTTTAATCCGGACAAATGTGAGGTAATGCATTTTGGAAGGCCTAATACAGGTGGGAAGTATACAGTAAATGGCAGAACCCTTATTGTATTGATAGGCAGAGAGATCCACAGATCACTGAAAGTGGCAACGCAGGTGGATAAGGTAGTCAAGAAGGCATACGGCATGCTTGCCTTCATCGGACAGGGCATAGAGTATAAAAATTGGCAAGTCATGCTCCAGCTGTACAGAACCTTAGTTAGGCCACATTTGGAATATTGCGTGCAATTCTGGAGGCCACACTACCAGAAGGATGTGGAGGCTTTGGAGAGGGTACAGATGAGGTTTACCAGGATGTTGCCTGGTCTGGAGGGTATTAGCTATGAGGAGAGGTTGGATAAACTCGGATTGTTTTCACTGGAACGACGGAGGTGGAGGGGCGACCTGATAGAGGTTTACAAAGTTATGAGTGGCATGGACAGAGTGGATAGTCAGAAGGTTTTTCCCAGGGTGGAAGAGTCAGTTACTAGGGAACATAGGTTTAAAGTGCGAGGGGAAAAATTTAGAGGGGATGTGCGAGGCAAGTTTTTTACACAGAGGGTGGTGAGTGCCTGGAACTTGTTGCCGGGGGAGGTGGTGGAAGCAGGTACGATAGCGACGTTTAAGAGGCATCTTGACAAATACATGAATAGGATGGGAATAGAGGGATACGGACCCCGGAAGTGCAGAAGGTTTTAGTTTAGACAGGCATCAAGATCGGTGCAGGCTTGGAGGGCCGAATGGCCTGTTCCTGTGCTGTACTGATCTTTGTTCTTTGTTCACAGCATTGTTACAGGTATTAAAAATGACCTCAATGGCCAAGGGTTCCTACTTTGGGTTACTATCCCACCACCTTCATTGAAAGTGCTTGTGTGGATAGCATCTGAGGACAGAATTGGACTTGTGTGTGACAGAAATCACACCTGCCAAATGGAAACATATTACTTTTGTTATATGGGACACTACTTGAATTATTTTTTGCTGGATATTGTACAGAGCTTGTTTAAAAAATACCACAGAGTTGGACAACTGAAACATGGCTGCTCATTTGTATTCTGAGAGCCAGTTGAATAGAGAGTCAGTGGGAGATGATGCTGATTCAAACAAAGAGCTGGTCACATGACATTATCTGTTGACCAGACTGGGAACGGTTTGAACAGACTGCAATTTGAAGACAAAAGAGATGGAAGGTCACTCTCTGTCTCTCTCTCAAGCAAAGTCCCAGGGACCCATGGAAGCAGCTTAAGCCTCAAGACAGAGGACACCTTCAGCCTTCTGGTACCAGAGAAGTAAGTTGGAAATTGTACACTGGGCCCCAGCGAGAACTGAAGACGTCAACTCCAACCAAGGACTTTAAACCAAACCGAAAGACAGAAACTAAATTCTATTTATTGTCAACCCTATGTAACCACCCCCCCCCTCCCCCACCTAATTTTTTCTCCCCCTGTATCTATTTGGATGTGTTTATCTCGTATGCATGCTAGCATGGTTGCGTCGCGTATTTTTAGTAATTTTAACCGAGTTAGAGTGTTAAGGCTAATAAACCTATATCTGTCTTGTTCAAACCTGAGAAAACCTGTCTAGTCGGTTAATTTGCAATTACAATTAGAGAACAGTGAGCAAGGACTCACTCAGGGGTTAAGCTAAAAACACTGTATTTTAAAAATTAAGACCTGTTATGGCCAAACCAGGAAAGGGGCAAGAGGGGAGCCTGAGACCCCTTCCTCACCTGGTCATAACATGTGTGATTGCCTCGGCAGTCAAATAGTTACCACACATCTGTCAAAGCTCACACAAACAGGCAGAGGCAGGAAGAGAGAAGTGTGTTCCTGATGACACTGCTCTGAGTTTACCTTCCCCAGTAAGGCGAAGCCAGCAAGGCACACCCGGTAGAAACTGGGTGTTCCTTGATACAGGTCGAAAAGTAATCTGTTTATGTTGCAGATGACCCTGAGTTAAGAGGGAGTGTCAGTTTTTGCAGATAGGGGTAGGAAGGTATGAAAGGAAATAGCTGAAACAAGTGGGCAAAATTGTGGTAGATAGAGTTCAATGTGGGAAAGTTTGAGGTTATTCTGCAAAGGATATCGGAATATTTTGTTAATTGGTGGGAGATTTAGAACTGCAGAGGAGCAAATCGCTCAAAGTTAGTGCACAATTTCAAAAGATAATCAAAAAGGCCTGTGGATTGTTGGCCTTTATCTCTGGGGGCTGGAATTCAAAGGAAGTTATGCTTCAGTGTTTTGGAGCCTTGGTCACCCTCCATCTGAAGCACCTGCATTCAATTCTGGACACCAGACATCAGGAAGCATATATTGGCTTTAGAGTAAGGTGCAGCACAGATTAACCCAAATGATATCAGAGCCTAAAGGGTTAAATTATGAGGCCAGGCTAGAGAGCAGTGTGCAGAATGAGGCAAAGGGGAGAAAAAAGCAAAATATTCTCAGCGGTAAATGAAATAAAGATCTAGTTGATGACATTAATCCTGCTAATCTCCTGACAAAGTCTTCAGTCTGTCGTTTTCTCAGAAGCTAAGCCAATTGAATAAACATTTTTGTCCATTTGAGCAAAAGCCTATTGGCTGATTATACTTTGATCATTCATGGTAGCTAAGTACAAAAGGTCTCTTGTTAGACAATGTAATGGAATGTCACGCATGTTTCACGAGTTCATGCAGATATTTTACTGTCCTGCATTGAGAGAATTTAATACACTTTATGACATTCAATTGGGGAACAAATAGGAAAATGGTTGGTCTGACGTGGCCTTGCTGCCTTCCTGTACACCAACACACAGCCATCTATATCCACTAGCCTCAGTCCATACGCAACACATCCACACACCATGCACATGTACACTGACACATGTGTGTCCATATGCAGACACACATAAATACACGCACCCACATCCACTGTCTACATAGGCTATGGCCATTGCTGTACATCATTATTCAGTGTTTAGTGATCAGCAGTTTAAACTGAGATGGGTTGAGAGAAGTGTCTTTGTTGTGTTGTTAGCACTCAGAATGCTTTGTTGTGGGGGGTGCTTGAAGGGAAAATTGGGAGAGAAAGTAACAGTGTTATGGGGGTAGAGTGGGACACTGTGTGCAGTCTTTGATTGCGTCACTGAGGAACTGGCTCCAACATAAATGACCAAACATCCCCTTTCTTTACTGTAAACTTGTAGAATTCTAGTTAAAGGGTAAGAAGTTACAATTTCTTTAAAATAGCACTAAGACTAACACAAAAACAAATGCCTGCTGCAGGGCTCAGTAGGTTTATAAGTGTGTCACAGACCAGGCATGTTCCGCCTTCTGTGCTGAAAGCACAGTGCAGTGCAGTGTCACCATTGGTTTCAGTGTCCCTCAGTTAGACAGGAAGGAATAAAAATCAGCCAGGGATCCCGCTTCTGATCACCATCTAGGAATGTGAGAGCAGGTGAGAACTTGATCAGGCTCTGCTGAATCCTCCCACTGTCTTTTCTTTGGCCTCTTTGTCTCGAGAGACAATGGGTAGGTGCCAGGAGGTGGTCAGTGGTTTGTGGAGCAGCGCCTGGAGTGGCTGTAAAGGCCAATTCTAGAGTGACAGGCTCTTCCACAGGTGCTGCAGAGAAATTTGTTTGTCGGGGCTGTTGCACAGTTGGCTCTCCCCTTGCGCCTCTGTCTTTTTTCCTGCCAACTACTAAGTCTCTTCGACTCACCACATTTTAGCCCTGTCTTTATGGCTGCCCGCCAGCTCTGGCGAACGCTGGCAACTGACTCCCACGACTTGTGATCAATGTCACAGGATTTCATGTCGCGTTTGCAGACATCTTTAAAGCGGAGACATGGACGGCCGGTGGGTCTGATACCAGTGGCGAGCTCGCTGTACAATGTGTCTTTGGGGATCCTGCCATCTTCCATGCGACTCACATGGCCAAGCCATCTCAAGCGCCGCTGACTCAGTAGTGTGTACAAGCTGGGGATGTTGGCCGCCTCGAGGACTTCTGTGTTGGAGATACGGTCCTGCCATCTGATGCCAAGTATTCTCCGGAGGCAGCGAAGATGGAATGAATTGAGAAGTCGCTCTTGGCTGACATACGTTGTCCAGGCATGCGCCCACTGTCTGGGTAATGCTTAAACCAGCGATTCTCAAGCTGTGGTCTGCGAACCAGTGCGAGTCCGCAGTGATCTTCCAGGGGATCTGCGACGCAGGGCTGACCCACAACTGGGTGGCTTGGGGGAACGTCCACAGCGCCATGGTCAAGATAAAGGAGTGAGCAATGGCTGGAGGCAAGAATATACTCGTACAAGGAGCGCACAAAGTTAACATGCAGGTGCAGCAGGCTATTAGGAAGGCAAATGGCATGTTGGCCTTTATTATAAGGGGATTGGAGTACAGGAATAAAGAAGTCTTGATAAAATTGTACAGGGCTTTAGTGAGACCGCACCTGGAATACTGTGTGCAGTTTTGGTCTCCACATTTAAGAAAAGATATACTTGCACTGGAGACGCTGCAGAGAAGATTTATTAAATTGGTCCCTGGGTTGAGGGGGTTGCCCTATGATGACAGGCTGAGCAAATTGGGCCTATATTCTCTGGCGTTTAGAAGAATGAGAGGTGATTTAAAATTGAGATGTACAAGATTCTGAAAGGGCTTGAGAGGTTAGAAGCTAAGAGATTGTTTCCGCTGGTTGGGGAATCTAGAACGTGAGGGCACAATCTCAGGATAAGGGGCCAATCATTCAGGACTGAGATGAGGAGAAATTACTTCATACAAAGGGTTGTGACTCTTTGGAATTCTCTACCACAGAGGGTTGTGAATGCTCCATCGTTGAATACATTTAAGGCTGGGAGAGATAGAATTTTGGTCTCACAGGGAATCGAGGGATATGGGGAGCAGGCAGGAAAGTGGAATTGAAGCCCAAGATCAGCCATGATCATATTGAATGGCGGAGCAGGCTCGATGGGCCATATGGTCTACTTCTGCTCCTATTTCTTTTGTTCTTGTGCTCTCTGCTCCTCCAGGCTTCTGCACTCTCCAGTCTCCTTCCGGGACGGCAGCAGACAGGAGCGGGCCTGAGGGACGAACATGGAGCTGGGAGCTGACAAATACAGCCCGAGAATCGCTGCCTGGAGCACCTACCTTCTGGGAGAGCAGCAGAGAGGAGTTCAGGCACGTCGGAGTTTTAAAACAAAGTGAACAATGACATCACAGGAAAGCTGCAAGGTGACTGGTTGGTGAGTAACTACTGTTAGGGTGCATGTGTAAATAGCTAGGTTATAGCATATCAACAGCTGGCAGACTAAAAAAGAGTAAAAAATTAAGAATTAATAATAAGGAAGAAGTGAGTAACTGGTGAGTATTTTTGAGTAAGGTTTAACTAGTGCACTGTATTGAATTTTAGTAGGATTTATCAGTAATAGTAAGGTTTTATTAATAATTCTAAGGTGATGTAGCATTGGTAAGATTCTTTTTTTAGCAGTAAAAGACGGTCACAGTGGCGCAGTGGTTAGCACCGCAGCCTCACAGCTCCAGGGACCTGGGTTCGATTCTGGGTACTGCCTGTGTGGAGTTTGCAAGTTCTCCCTGTGTCTGCGTGGGTTTTCTCCGGGTGCTCCGGTTTCCTCCCACAAGCCAAAAAGACTTGCAGGTTGATAGGTAAATTGGCCATTATAAATTGTCACTAGTATAGGTAGGTGGTAGGGAAATATAGGGACAGGTGGGGATGTTTGGTAGGAATATGGGATTAGTGTAGGATTAGTATAAATGGGTGGTTGATGTTCGGCACAGACTCGGTGGGCCGAAGGGCCTGTTTCAGTGCTGTATCTCTAAATCTAAAAATCTAAATAAAGGAATGCAGGGGTGCATCAATCTCGAGAGTGCACATCCTGTGCTATGCGGGAGCTCCAGGATACTTCCTGTATCCTGGAGAACCATTTGTACAAGAAGTGTTGTCAGCTGCGGCAGCTTGAACCTTGGTTTTGGACCTTGAGCAGCAGCTGGCGACACTGCGGTGTATTCGTGAGGATGAGAGCTACGTGGAAAGCACGTTTAGGTGTGGTCACCACACAGCTTAAGAGTATGCAGGAAGAGATGGAATGGGTGACCACCAGTCAAAAAGAATCAGTGCAGGAGACCCCTGAGTGCATCTCACTCTCCCAGGTATTCAGTTCTGAATACTGAGGAAAGTGATGCTTCATCTGGGGAGTGCAGCCAGAGACAAGTCCATAGCTGCACAAATGGCTCAGCTGCACAGTGGGGTACAGAGAAGACTGGAAGAACCATAGTGACAGGTGATTCAATAGTCAGGGGAATAGACAGGCGTTTCTGTGGCCGCAGACGTGAATCCTAGAGGGTGTGTTGCCTCCCTGGTGCCAGGGTCAAGGATGTCACTGAGCGGTTGCAGAGCATCCTGAAGGGAGAGGATGAACAGCCAGCAGTCGTGGTCCACATCGGAACCAATGACATAGGTAGGAAGAGGGATGTGGTTGTGCAGTCAGAATTTAGGGAGCTAGGTAAGACATTAGCAAGCAGGACCTCAAATGCAGTCATTTCCGGATTACTCCCAGTGCCATGTGCAAGTGGATATAGAAATAGAAGGATAAGACAGATGAATGCGTGACTGGAAAGATGGCGCAGGAGGGAGGGCTTTGGAATCCTGGGACATTGGGACAGGCTCTGGGGGAGGTGGGACCTATACAGGCTGGACGGGTTGCACCTGAACAGAGCCGGGACTGAGATCCTTGCGGGACAGTTTGCTAGTGCTGTTGGGGAGGGTTTAAACTAGTTTGGCAGGGGAATAGGGACCTGAGGGTAGACTCAGTTAGGACAAAATCAGAAATGAAAATGGAAGGCAGAAAATTAATGGATGTGTCTGGAAGACAGAGGAAACCAAAGTTAGAAAATAAAATAAAGAGTTTGGCAGGGCTCAAGTGTATCTATTTCAATGCAAGGAGTATAGTAAATAAAGCAGATGAGCTGAGGGCACAGATAGACACGTGGCAGTATGATATCATAGCTATTACAGAAACATGGCTTAAGGAGGGACAGGAATGGCAGTTCAATGTTCCTGGTTACAGGGTTTACAGACGGGATAGGGAAGGGGATAAGAAAGAAGGGGGAGTGGCAATTTCGGTCAAGGAAACTATTACAGCTGTGAGGAGGTTTACCAGGATGTTGCCTGGTCTGGAGGGCATTAGCTATGAGGAGAAGTTGGATAAACTCGGATTGTTTTAACTGGAACGACAGAGGTAGAGGGGCGACATGATAGAGGTTTAAAACGTTCTGAGTGGCCTGGATAGAGTGGATAGTCAGAAGCTTTTTCCCAGGGTGGAAGAGTCAGTTACTAGGGGACATAGGTTTAAGGTGCGAGGGGCAAAGCTTAGAGGGAATGTGCGAGGCAAGTTCTTTACACAGAGGATGGTGAGTGCCTGGAACTTGTTGCCGGGGGAGGTGGTGGAAGCAGGTACGATAGTGACGTTTAAGAGGCATCTTGACAAATACATGAATAGGATGAGAATAGAGGGATTCGGTCCCCAGAAGTGCAGAAGGTTTTAGTTTAGACAGGCATCAAGATCGGCGCAGGCTTGGAGGGCCGAATGGCCTGTTCCTGTGCTGTACTGTTCTTTGTTCTTTGAGGGATGATATGTTGGAAGGTTCATCAAATGAGGCCATATGGATTGAGCTAAGGAATAAAAAAGGGGCAATCACACTGCTGGGAGTGTACTATAGACCCCCCAACAGTCAGAAGGAGATAGAAGAGCAGATATGTAGGCAAATCTCTGAGAAGAACAATAGAGCAATCATCGTTGGGGATTTTAACTACCCTAATATTAACTGGGATAGTTTTAGTGTGGAAGGAATTAAGGGAGCAGAATTCTTGAGGTGCATTCAGAACTTTTTTTGCCCAGTATGTAGCAAGTCCAACAAGAGCATTTTAGACTTAGTTGTAGGAAATGAAGATGGGAAGGTGGAAGGAGTGGCAGTGGGAGAGCATTTTGGTGGTAGTGATCATAATTCAGTCAGCTTAAACATAATTATGGAAAAGGACAGAGATAGAACAGGAGATTGGGGCAGGAGTTCTCAATTGGGGCAAGGCAAATCTTACTAAATTGAGGAGTGATTGAGTGAAAGTGGACCGGAAACAGCTACTTGAAGGTAAATCAGTGTCAGAGCAGTGAGAGACATTCAAAGGGGAGATTCAAGAGGTTCAGAATAAACATGTTCCCACAAAGAAAAAGGGTGAGGCGGCCAAATCTAGAGCCCCACAGATGTCAAGCAGCCTACAGGGTAAGATAAGGCAGAAAAGGAAAGCTTATGTCCGACACTGAGAACTCAATACTACAGAAAGCCGAGATGAGTACAGAAAGTGGAGGGGTGAAATCAAAAAGAAAAGTAGGAAAGCTAAGAGAGGGCATAAGTGAATATTGGCAAGAAAAATCAAGGCGAACCCAAAGATGTTTTTTACGAACATATAAACGAACATATGAATTAGGAGCAGGAGTAGGCCACTTGGCCCCTTGAGTCTGCTTCGTTATTCAATAAGATCATGGCTGAACTGATTACTCCACTTTTCCGCCTACCCCGATAACCTTTCACCCCCTTGCTTATCAAGAATCTATCTACCTCTGCCTTTAAAATATTCAAAGACTCTGCTTCCACAACCTTTTGAGGAAGAGAATTCCAAAGACTCACAACCATCTGAGAGAATACATTTCTCCTCATCCCAGTCTTAAATGGGCAACCCCTTATTTTTAAATAGTGACCCCTAGTTCTAGATTCTCCCACAAGGGGAACATCCTTTCCACATCCACCCTGTCAAGACCCCTCAGGATGTTATATGTTTCAATCAAGTCGCCTCTTACTCTTCGAAATTCCAGAGGATACAAGCCTACCCTGTCCAATCTTTCCTCATAAGGCAGCCCTCCCATTCCAGGTATTAGCCTAGTAACCTTTCTCTGTACTGCTCCAACGCATTTACATCCTTCCTTAAATAAGGAGACCAGTACTGTACACAGTACTCCAGATGTGGTCTCACCAATGCCCTGTATAACTGAAGCATAACCTTCCGACTTTTGTATTTAATTCCCCTTGCGATAAATGATAACATTCTATTAGCTTTCCTAATTACTTGCTGTACCTGCATACTAACTTTTTGCGATTCATACACTAGGACACCCAGATCCCTCTGCATCTCAGAGCTCTGCAATCTCTCACCATTTAGATAATATGCTTATTTTTTATTCTTTCTGCCAAAAGTGGACTATTTCACACTTTCCCATAATATACTGCATTTGCCAGGTCTTTGCCCACTCACTTAACCTATCTATATCCCTTTGTAACCTGCTTATGTCCTCTTCACAAGTTACTTTCCTACCTATCTTTAGCAATCATACCTTTGGTCCCTTCATCTAAGTCATTTATATAAATTGTAAAAAGTTGAGGCCCCTGCACTGATCCCTGTGACACACCACTTGTTACATCTTGCCAACCAGAAAATGACCCATTTATGCCTACTCTCTGTTTCCTGCTAGCTAACCAATCATCTATCCATGCCACTATATACCCCATTCACCATGAGCTTTTATTTTCTGCAATAACCTTTGATGTGGCACCTTATCAAATGCCTTCTGAAAATCTAAGTACAATGCATCCACTGGTTCCCCTTTAGCCATAGCACATGTAACTCCCTCGAAGAACGCCAATAAATTGGTTAAACATGATCTCCTTTTCACAAAACCATGTTGACTCTGCCTGATTACCTTGAATTTTTCTAAATGCCCTGCTATAACGTCTTTAATAATAGCTTCTAACATTTTTCCTAAGACGGATGTTAAGCTAACTAGCCTGGAGTTTCTTGCTTTCTGTCTCCCTCCCTTTTTGGAATAAAGGAGTTACATTCACTATTTTCCAATCTAACCGAACCTTCCCTGAATCCAGGGAAGTTTGGAAAATTAAAACTAACGCATCAACTATCTCACTAGCCACTTCTTTTAAGACCCTAGGATGAAGTCCATCAGGACCCGGGAACTTGTCAGCCCACAGCTCCAACAATTTGTTTAGTACCACTTCCCTGGTGATAGTAATTTTCTTGAGTTCCTCCCTCCCTTCCATTACAGCTAATACTGGGATGTTACTTGTATCCTCAATAGTGAGGATAAATGCAAAATATCTGTTCAATTCATCTGCCATATCCTTATTATCCATTATTAATTCCCCAGACTCACTTTCTCTGGGACCAACGCTCACTTTGTTAACTCTTTTCATTTTTAAATATCTATAGAAACTCTTACAAATTGTCTTTATATTTCTAGCTAGCTTTCTCTTGTACTCTAATTTTACCTTCTTTATCAATCTTTTAGTTATTCCTTGCTGTTTTTTATATTCTGCCCAAACTTCTGACCCGCTTCCCATCTTTGTCCAATTATATGCTTTTTCTTTAAGTTTGATACTATCTTTTAGTTAACCATGGATGGCGGGTCACACCCTTTGGAATTTTTCTTTCTCGTTGAAATGTATCTATTCTGTGTATTCTAAAATATCCCCTTAAATGTCTGCCACTGCATCTCTATTGACCTATCCCTTAACCTAATTTGCCAGTTCACTTTAACTAGCTCTAATTTCATGCCCTCATAATTGCCCTTATTTAAGTTTAAAATACTAGTCTTGGACCCACTCTTCTCTCCCCCAAACTGAATGTAAAATTCAATCATATTATGATCGCTGCTACCTAGGGGCGCCTTAACTATGAGGCCATTAATTAATCCTATCTCTTTGCACAATACCAGGTCTAGTATAGCCTGCTCTCTGGTTGGCTCCAGAACATACTGTTCCAAGAAATTATCCCGAAAGTATTCTATGTACTCCTCATCTAGGCTACCTCTGCCCGTCTAATTTTTCCAGTCTATATATAGGTTAAAAACCCCATAATTAACACTGTACCTTTCTGACAAGCTGCCATTATTTCTTCCTTTTTACCCTGTCCTACGGTGTGGTTAATGTTATGTGGCCTGTCCACCACTCCCACAAGTGACTTCTTGCCATTATGACTTCTCATCTCTATCCAAACTGCTTCTACATCCTGGTTTCATGAACTTAGGTCATCCCTCTCCATTGCGCTAATACCATCATTAATCTACAGAGCTACCCCTCCACCTTTCCCTAGCTTCCTGTCCTTTCTAAATACTGTGTACCCTTCAATATTCAGATCCCAATCTATGTCATCTGGCAGCCATGTCTCTGTAATGGTTATCAATACATTAAGAGTAAGAGGATATCTAAGGAAAGAGTAGGGCCCATAAAAGACCAAAAAGGTAACCTATGTGTAGTGGCACATGTTGTTGGTATGTTTCTTAATGAATACTTTGCGCCTGCCTTCACAAAAGTGGGGCACGATACAGATATAGTAGTTAAAGAGGTGAAGTATTGGATGTGATAAACATAGGGAAAGAGGAAGTATTAATGGGATTAGCATCCTGGAAAGTTGATAAATCACTAGGGCCAGATGAAATTTCCCCTAGGCTGTTAAAAGAAGCAAGAGAGGAAATAGCAGAGGGTCTGACCATCATTTTCCAGTCCTCACTGGATACAGGTGTTGTGTCGGAGGATTGGAGAATTGCTAACATTGTACCTCTGTTTAAAAAGGGAGAGAAGGATAGACCGAATAAATACAGGCCAGTCAGTCTAACCTCAGTAGTGAGCATATTATTGGAATCTATTCTGAGAGGCAGGATAAACTGTCACTTAGAAAGGCACAGATTAATCAAGGATAGTCAGCATGTTAAGGGAAGATTTTGTTTAACCAACTAGATTGAATTTTTTGAAGAAGTAACAAGGAAGCTAGATGAGGGTAGTGTAGTTGATGTGGTCTACATGGATTTTAGCAAGGCTTTTGACAAGGTCCCACATGGCAGACTGGTTAAAAAAATAAAATAACATGGGATCCAGGGAAATGCAGCAAGGTGGATACAAAATTGGCTCAGTGGCAGGAAACAAAGGGTAATTGCTGACGGCTGTTTTAATGACTGGAGGGCGTTCCACAGGGCTCAGTACTGGGTCCCCTGATTTTTGTGGTATATATTAACGATTTGGACGTTAATGTAGGAGGCATGATCAAGAAGTTTGCGGATGACACAAAGACTGGCCGTGTGGTAGATAGCGAGGAGGATAGCTGTAGGTTGCAGGAAGATATTGATGATCTGGTTAGATGGGCAGAAAAGTGGCAAATGGAATTCAACCTGGAGAAGTATGAGGTGATGCATTTGGGGAGGTCAAACAAGGCAAAGGAATACATGATTAATGGGAAAATGCTGAGAAGTGTAGAGGAAGTAAGGGACCTTGAAGTGAATGTTCTCAGATCCCTGAAGGTTGCAGGATAGGTCAATAAGGTGGTTAAGAAGGCATATGGAATCCTTTCCTTTATTAGCCGAGATATAGAATATAAGAGTAGGGAGGTTATGCTGGAACTGTATAACTCATTGGTTAGGCCTCAACTTGAGTACTGTGTGCAGTTCTGGTCACCTCATTACAGAAAGGATGTAATTGCACTAGAGAGGGTACGGAGGAGATTTACGAGGATGTTGCCAGGACTGGAAAAATGCAGCTATGAGGAAAGATTGGATAGGCTGGGGTTGTTCTCCTTGGAACAGAGAAGACTGAGGGGTGATCTGATTGAAATGTACAAAATTTTGAGGGGCCTGGATAGAGTGGAGGTGAAGGGTCTATTCACCTTAGCAGAGAGGTCAGTGACAAGGGGTCATAGATTTAAAGTGATTGGTAGAAAAATTAAAGGAGAGATGAGGAAAAACTTTTTCACCAGAGGGTGGTGGGGGTCTGGAACTCACTGCCTGAAAGGGTAGTTGAGGCAGAGACCCTCAACTCATTCAAAAGGAGTCTGGATATGCACCTCAAGTACCATAATCTGCAGAGCTATGTACCAAATGCTGGACGGTGGGATTAGAATAGGTGGATCCTTTTTTGGCTGGCACAGACAAGATGGGCCTAATGGCCTCTTTCTGTGCCTTACACTTTCTATGATTCTATGATTCCTGCTTTCTCTCAGCTCCTGGTCTTTCTCTGGGTTCCTGCTCTCTCTCTCTGGGCTCCTACTCTCTCTCTCTCTGGGCTCCTGGTCTCCTTCTGGGCTCCTGCCCTCTCTCTCTGCTCTTGCTCTCTCTCTGGTCTCCTGCTCTCTCTCTCTGCTCCTGCTCTCTCTCTCTGCTCCTGCTCTCTCTCTGGGCTCCTGCTCTCTCTCTCTCTGCTCCTGCTCTCTCTCTCTGCTCCTGCTCTCTCTCTGGGCTCCTGCTCTCTCTCTGGGCTCCTGCTCTCTCTCTCTGGGCTCCTGCTCTCTCTCCGGGCTCCTGCTCTCTCTCTCTGGGCTCCTGCTCTCTCTTCCTGCTCCTGCTCTCACTGTGGTGTGCTTCCCTGTTGCTTCTGCTCTCCCTCTTCTTTGGCACTTTCTCCACATTCTTCCCTTTCCAGGCTCCTGCTCTCTCCGGGCTCCTGACAAGGTTAGAGAGACTCTGTAGTGAGAAGCAGGCACGCCTACCTCACTGTTATCTGTCAGGGTGGCACAGTGGTGCAGTGGTTAGCACCGCAGCCTCACAGCTCCAGCGACCCGGGTTCAATTCTGGGTACTGCCTCTGTGGAGTTTGCAAGTTCGCTCTGTGTCTGCGTGGGTTTCCTCCGGGTGCTCCGGTTTCCTCCCACATGCCAAAGACTTGCAGGTTGATAGGTAAATTGGCCATTATAAATTACCCCTAGGATAGGTAGGTGGTAGGGAAATATAGGGACTGGTGGGGATGTGGTAGGAATATGGAATTAGTATTTCTTTCTTTGGGCCTCCTTATCTCGAGAGACAATGGATACGCACCTGGAGGTGGTCAGTGGTTTGTGAAGCAGCGCCTGGAGTGGCTATAAAGGCCAATTCTGGAGTGACAGGCTCTTCCACAGGTGCTGCAGAGAAATTTGTTTGTTGGGGCTGTTGCACAGTTGGCTCTCCCCTTGCGCCTCTGTCTTTTTTCCTGCCAACTACTAAGTCTCTTCGACTCGCCACAATTTAGCCCTGTCTTTATGGCTGCCCGCCAGCTCTGGCGAATGCTGGCAACTGACTCCCACGACTTGTGATCAATGTCACACGATTTCATGTCGCGTTTGCAGACGTCTTTATAACGGAGACATGGACAGCCGGTGGGTCTGATACCAGTGGCGAGCTCGCTGTACAATGTGTCTTTGGGGATCCTGCCATCTTCCATGCGGCTCACATGGCCAAGCCATCTCAAGCGCCGCTGACTCAGTAGTGTGTATAAGCTGGGGGTGTTGGCCGCTTCAAGGACTTCTGTGTTGGAGATATAGTCCTGCCACCTGATGCCAAGTATTCTCCGAAGGCAGCGAAGATGGAATGAATTGAGACGTCGCTCTTGGCTGGCATACGTTGTCCAGGCCTCGCTGCCGTAGAGCAAGGTACTGAGGACACAGGCCTGATACACTCGGACTTTTGTGTTCCGTGTCAGTGCGCCATTTTCCCACACTCTCTTGGCCAGTCTGGACATAGCAGTGGAAGCCTTACCCATGCGCTTGTTGATTTCTGCATCTAGAGACAGGTTACTGGTGATAGTTGAGCCTAGGTAGGTGAACTCTTGAACCACTTCCAGAGCGTGGTCGCCAATATTGATGGATGGAGCATTTCTGACATCCTGCCCCATGATGTTCGTTTTCTTGAGGCTAATGGTTAGGCCAAATTCATTGCAGGCAGACGCAAACCTGTCGATGAGACTCTGCAGGCATTCTTCAGTGTGAGATGTTAAAGCAGCATCGTCAGCAAAGAGGAGTTCTCTGATGAGGACTTTCCGTACTTTGGACTTCGCTCTTAGACGGGCAAGGTTGAACAACCTGCCCCCTGATCTTGTGTGGAGGAAAATTCCTTCTTCAGAGGATTTGAACGCATGTGAAAGCAGCAGGGAGAAGAAAATCCCAAAAAGTGTGGGTGCGAGAACACAGCCCTGTTTCACACCACTCAGGATAGGAAAGGGCTCTGATGAGGAGCCACCATGTTGAATTGTGCCTTTCATATTGTCATGGAATGAGGTGATGATACTTAGTAGCTTTGGTGGACATCCGATCTTTTCTAGTAGTCTGAAGAGACCACGTCTGCTGACGAGGTCAAAGGCTTTGGTGAGATCAATGAAAGCAATGTAGAGGGGCATCTGTTGTTCACGGCATTTCTCCTGTATCTGACGAAGGGAGAACAGCATGTCAATAGTCGATCTCTCTGCACGAAAGCCACACTGTGCCTCAGGGTAGACGCGCTCGGCCAGCTTCTGGAGCCTGTTCAGAGCGACTCGAGCAAAGACTTTCCCCACTATGCTGAGCAGGGAGATTCCACGGTAGTTGTTGCAGTCACCGCGGTCACCTTTGTTTTTATAGAGGGTGATGATGTTGGCATCGCGCATGTCCTGGGGTACTGCTCCCTCGTCCCAGCACAGGCATAGCAGTTCATGTAGTGCTGAGAGTATAGCAGGCTTGGCACTCTTGATTATTTCAGGGGTAATGCTGTCCTTCCCAGGGGCTTTTCCGCTGGCTAGGGAATCAATGGCATCACTGAGTTCCGATTTGGTTGGCTGTATGTCCAGCTCATCCATGACTGGTAGAGGCTGGGCTGCATTGAGGGCAGTCTCAGTGACAGCATTCTCCCTGGAGTACAGTTCTAGGTAGTGCTCAACCCAGCGAATTAGTATAGGATTAGTATAAATGGGTGGTTGATGGTCGGCACAGACTCGGTGGGCCGAAGGGCTTGTTTCAGTGCTGTATCTCTAAAGAAAAATGCCCATTTTCTGAAATGCAGTATTAAAACACACTTTATATGCAGCACTTTTATATTATGTGTATTATATAGTATTATAATTTAGATGGGGGTCCATGATCATTATAAATTACCCCTAGGATAGGTAGGTGGCAGGGAAATATAGGGACTGGTGGGGAAAGGGGTTTGAAAAGGGGTTCTTCAAACAGAACATTTTGAGAACCACTTGTTTCAAGGATGGTCACAAAGTACTGGAAGGTAATTCGCCCCATGGAACTGCGTACTGACCAGATTCCACTCATCAGCAAACGAGAGGATAAAAATCTCAGATGAAAAATAAGTGTCCTTAAAAATGAGACTAATCACACCCTATGTTGTATAAATGCAAGCTTAGTTACACTAATACAGAGGTACAGCATGATGAAACAAGTAACACAGCTCCTTCTAGTTAATTGGTTATTGGGCAATAAGAAAAATGGGAGTGCTCAGTGTATTGTGTTTAATTATCACCAGGTATCCTGTTATTCTGTACATAATACCAATGATGATGTTCATTGCAATATACACAAATAGAAAGACTTAGTTATTGAGTGCCTTTCATGACCTTAGGATATCCCAAAAGTGCTTTATTGCCAATAAAATACTTCTGAAGTGTAGTCACTGTTGTGATGTAGGGGAACACAGCAGCTAATTTGCACAAGGCAAGGACGCACACAGGGCATTGAAATAAATGATCGGATAAGCTGTTTTAGTGATGTTGGTTGAGAACTAAAAGTTAGCCAAGACACTTGGGAGAACTCTCCACTCTTCTTTGAAATATTGCCATGAGATCTTTCTTCTGACACATTGAGCCATGGCTGATACTGGAGTTCAGATAAGGCAGCTGGAGGAACATTTGACTGGACAAACAGCTGAATTACAGTTGTGCGCAGTGACTTAGGGACTGAAAGATGAATACACAATGATACAAAACTGACACTGTCGCTGACTCATTCTTTCCCAGAATGTCAAAACTGTGCAATGACTTATCTCCAGTGGGATTCCTCCTCTCCTATAATGAGAACTTTAATTCGGAGGAGCTGGGGGACAGGAGCCACTGTATGCCAGTGAGGGCAGGGGTGATGGGAAAGGATACTGGCTGCTGGTTTTGGATGGCCTTAGGTTTATGGAAGGTGAAAGAGAGCATTGGAATAATTGAGTCTCTAATTCGCACCAAGCCCCATTCACCCATCACCCCTGCCCTCACTAACCTACATTGGCTCCAAGTCCAGTAATGCTTCAATTTTAAAATTCTCATCCTTGTTTCCAAATCCTTCCAAGGCCTCGCCCCATCCTATCTCTGTTATTTCGTCTAGCCCTACATCCTTCCGAGATCTCTGAGCTCCTCCAACTGTGGTATCCCAATTTTCATCGCTCCACTACTATCAGCTGCCTGGTTCCTAAGTTCTGGAATTCCCTCCCTAAACACTCTGCCTCTCCACTTCTCTCTCCCCCTTTAAGGTGCTGCTTAAACCCTACCTCTTTAGCCAAGCTTTTGATCATTTGGTCATCCTTCATATCATAGAATCCTAGAATAGAATCATAGAATTGTTATAGCACAGAAGAAGGCTATTCGACCTTTCATATCCATGCTGGCCCTCCTAAGGAGCAATTCACGTACTGCCATTTCCCTGCCCTCTTCCCACATCCCTGCAAATTCTTCCTCTTCAGATATTTAGAATATTTAGAAAATGTGAAAAATTTTCAGCACAGAAGGAGACCACTTGGCCCATCATGTCTGTGCCTGCTGACAAGCAAACCACCCAGCCTAATCCCATTTTCCAGCATTTGGTCCATATCCCTGCAGGTTACTGGAATTCAGGTGCATATCCAGACAACTTTTAAATGAGTTGAGGGTTTCTGCCTCCACTCCCCTTTCATGCAGTGAGTTCCAGACTCCTATCACACTCGGGGTGAAAAGATTTTTCCTCATCTTCCCTCTAATTGTTCTCCCAATCACATTAAATCTATACCCCCTAGTCACTGGCCCCTCTGCTAAGGGAAATAGGTCCTTCCCATTCACTCTATCCAGGCCCTTCACAACCTTGTACACCTCAACCAAATCTCCCCTCAGCCTCCTCTGCTCCATGGAAAACAACCCCAGCCTATCCAATCTTTCTTCATAGCTGCAACATACTTCTTTGTCTGATAACGCTCCTGTGAAGCACCTTGGGACATTTGACTGCACTAAAGTTGCTAAATAAATTCAAGTTGTTGTTGAGTCTAGAGGTGACAAAGATGTGGATAAGGGTTTCAGTGTCTGAGGAAACAGTGGAGATGGTGATGTTACAGAGGTGAAAGTAGGCATTCTTGGTGATGGAAAGGATATTGGGTTGGAAGTTCAGCTCGGGTTCAAATAGGACACCAAGGATGCAATCAGTCTGATTCAGACTAAGACAGTGGCCAGGGAGAGGGAAGGAGTCGGTGGCAAGTGAACAGAATTGTTGTGGGGCCAAAGACAATACTTAATTGGAGGAAATAACGGCACATCCAGAACTGGATATTGAACGGGTAGTCGGATAACACAGATGCAGCGAAGGGATGTGAAGAGATGTGGGGAGGTCAATCTGGGTGTCCTTAGCATACATCTGGAAGTTGACCCCATATCACTGAGGGGCAGCATGTCAATGAAGAAGAGGAAGGTGCCAAGGTTGGAGGCATCTGGAGAAAATGGGGAGAAGAGAGGTGATTGTTGAAGATGCTCCAGCACCAGTAAGAGTGGAACCAAGTGTGAACTATTTGATGGAGCTGGACAACAGAGGAGGGGCATTGAAGGAGGACGGTGCTATCAACCATGTCAAAGGCTGCAGAGAGGTGGAGGAGGGATATCAGACAATGGTCATAGAGCATGCAATCTAAACGCGCAGCTGAAAGATAGTTTCTAGGGTGGAGCAATGAAGAGCCTGGTGCACATATGAAGCCCAGCAAGCAGTTTCGCATCTTAACATGAGGGGAGCTAAAAAAAATTAACATCTGTTTGCAATTGGATAAATAGGCAGCAATTGTGAGTGACATGGCTTTTTTGGAAACAATTCAGGCCATTTTTGAGCAAGTAGATTTCTTTTTTGCTGTTCTGGGGAGGTCCTTCATTGTTTAACTGCTGGGATCAGCAAACATCTGCTTGCCGGAATTCTTTATCTTGTTATAGAGTACATTGATAGACAACAAAGCTATGCTTCAATAAAGCGACTGCAGTCAATAACTACAGTAGCCAGGGATTAAACTACACAAAGCAGCGTGGTGCAGGAGTCTGGCCAAGGCTTCAAAAACGTGTCAATGTTTTGTCCTTAAAAGGCATGTCCAGTACTGTTTCTTTCATGGTGTGCGTGTGTTTTATTTACCCTTTTCTAGACTTGCCAACGCGTTGAAAGCAGCTCATCAGAGTCCCCTCGCTTTCCTTTGCAATAATTTTAAGATTCTTCGATGTACCACCCATTTAAACACAATCATTGGTACAGGAGCTGTACCATTTCCAGGTTTCTCAACTACAATGTTTTCAACATGTTCCATATGGGTCAGAAGTATGCAAATGCTGACACTCCCCTGGGTTCTTCTTCTAAACAATGGCCCAACTCTAGAGAACCCCCCACCAACAACGCCCCCCCCCACCCCCCCGCCAAATACTGGCACACCCCTACACTCCCCCCTTAAATACTGGCACACTCCTGGGATCACCCTCTTAAACATGAAGACAATCTCAGAGACACTTGTCAATTTTAACAGACATCCAGGAACCTCCTCCCCAAGTGCTGCACTCGGAGCAACTCTTCCAGACAGCCCTCTTTATATATTGACAGATGCCGTGTGTTCTAATCACGCAGATGGTATCACTGCGGAAAATGATAAGCAGCAGAAATAATATGCTAGTGTCAATTAATACTGAAAAATACTGAAAACTGCTCAGACATCTGGTGATCTCAGGGACTCCTGTTTGAAAAACTACTGTCCAAAAGGTGAGTATGGATTCATTCCTCAAAACCTCTCCTGACACCTTCAATTTCTCTGGTGCAGACAATACCATTTCCTGTCCACAGCATTTGGCACTCACACACTCACATTCACACACATTCTCACTCACTCACACGTTCACACTCTCAATCGCACACTCACATTCACACACATTCACACTCACTCACACGTTCACACTCTCACTCGCATTCTCACTCACACACTCACATTCACACACATTCTCACTCACTCACACGTTCACACTCTCAATCGCACACTCACATTCACACACATTCTCACTCACTCACACGTTCACACTCTCACTCGCATTCTCACTCACACACTCACATTCCCACACATTCTCACTCGCTCACGCATTCACACTCTCACTCGCATTCTCACTCGCACACTCACATTCACACACATTCTCACTCACACTCACATTCACACACATTCTCACTCGCTCACGCATTCACACTCTCACTCGCATTCTCACTCGCACACTCACATTCACACACATTCTCACTCACTCACACATTCACACTCTCACTCGCATTCTCACACACACTCACATTCACACACATTCTCACTCGCTCATACGTTCACACTCAGACTCGCATTCTCACTCGCACACTCACATTCACGCACATTCTCACTCCCTCACACGTTCACACTCTCAATCGCACACTCACATTCACACACACATTCACGCACATTCTCACTCGCTCACACGTTCACACTCTCACTCGCATTCTCACTCGCACACACACATTCACGCACATTCTCACTCGCTCACACGTTCACACTCTCACTCGCATTCTCACTCGCACACTCACATTCACGCACATTCTCACTCACTCACACGTTCACACTCTCACTCGCATTCTCACTCACACA